>NC_034427.1:13136070-13328168 GCF_002078875.1 Numida meleagris
GCCCCGGCGGGCGGTGGGCACGGCCACGGTGGGGGTCAGGGAGCGCTGGGACACTGCTGGGACATAGGGTTGGGCTTTGGGGTGGTTCTGAGCGGGGCCGGGGGTTGGGCTCCGCCGTCCGACTCGGGGTGTTCTGCGGTTGAGGGAACGCCCTGCAAATTAATGATGCGTGATCGAGTCTTTCGGCCCTCAGGCAACAGCGTTCTACCTCGTTGACACAGCTGCAGGGGTGATAAATAAATGCATTTCTTAGGGCTGCCTCACGTGGCCTCCGAAAGCCCAAGTTTCCTCATCTTTTATTTTTCTCAAAAGAATAATTAATACACGCAGGGTTTCAGCGTCCTCAAGGCAACCAGCAAACTTCAGAACTCAAACTGCAACCAGAGAAGCTTTGGAGAAAACAAGTCTGCAGATGTATTTAGTGTATGAAAAATGATTTTCTAAAAAACATACAGGATGTTCTCCCACCTAATTCTCTGTATTGATTCCTGCAGCATCATCTTATTTCCTTTTTTCTTCTTTTAATGCATTTCTATTTCTTCCAAACACAGAATAAAAAAATCAACACAAAACATTTCCTTTACAAAACACAACAAAGAAGTTTTTCTTTCCAATCGGTAATTTCGTTTTCTTTTGTAAATGTAAAAAGAAACTCCTGAAAAATCAATATATCGTTGTCGAGTCATACACAATTGGGAATGGTGCAAGCTTAGTAAATAAAGGAAATTGCAATTTTTCCCTCTCTTGGGTTGGCCTTTAGTGCATCCAAGGTGACTGCCGAGCTCCGCTGTGCTTCTGGTTTGTTCGCCTCTGAAAATGTAAAAGCTAATCTCGGAGATGAAAAGAAAAGTTTGAAAGGAATTGTTCTTGGAGTCAAAATTCCTGGTGTCCTAAATTACAGCAACCCCCACCCCGAAGTGATTGGCTCCTCGAGGTAATCTGACCTCTCTCAATTAACTAGCACAGAGATAAAGATTGCTCATGCTAAAGTTGTCACATAACACCGGGCTTAGAAATTGGAAAATCTCCAGTCAAAGAAAGATACCTTTTCACTCGTATCTGTAGCTTCAGCATGTATCAATATTTGGATTTGGTTTATACTCTCTTGATGTGCAAAACTGAGGGAATTATATACTGAAACAAAACAAAATAAAAAGGACTTTTCACTGAATTACCATGTTAATTAAAATGTAGAAGACACCATTTACTAGCTGAACACTTGAGAGAGTTTGAGTCTGCCGCTTTTGCCAGGCACAGCTGTCATCTGCAGAGCGCACGCCGCGTTCTGAAGCTCAGATGTGAACTCCTTGCAAACCCAAGAGGGGGAAAGAGATATTTTAACGAGTTGTTTTGCACCTGCAATTAAACAGACACACAGGCTAGTTTCATTTACACTGAAACTTAATTGCAAGCATAAATCTTGTGTATACGTATGACACAAATAAAACCTCTCCTCGCTGTTCATGATCTGTTACAAAGGAGCCGAGAGCCCCATAGCTTTGTTCTGTTTTGTTTTTCATGATTATAGGTTTTCTTTTTGGGTACGGAATTGCTTTAATGCATTTGTCATTGTTTCTGAAAATACCTAATTGCAGAGTGTCAAACAAAACCCGAACAAATGATATCCAGTTTGTCCTGGAGTTCCTTTAAACACTGGTGCCACTAAGAATCAGTCAGCAAAAAGGATGGGCCAGCATTTATTAAATGTAAGTCCAGCTTCTTTGAGCATCCTGCGGAGGGGCTCTGCTGCTCTCGCATGTTTGTGGAGGCAGCCAGGATCGAGAGCATTACAAGGAATGGCTCAGGGGATTATGGAACTGCTGAGGTCACTTTCATCCTCTCAACAATATTTCACGTGTGGAAAGGCACTTTGAGCCTCCTGGGGGGAGCACCAAATGACACCGGGTCAGCATCCCTTACACGAGGAGCAACTTCATGATGGAACCTAAAGCAGAAGGTAACAACAGAGATCATCCACGAACCATCCAAAACGCAGCCCAGGGTGGGTGTCTGCCCCCAGAATAAGCCTCACGCAATTTAGCTCCATATCAGCTTGAATATTTGAAGGCTTTTGAGGGTTTGGAAAGGAGACTGAATGAGGCCAAGATGTAGAAGGCTCAAGAGACACAAAGCCACAGTGGAGCACCACAGCCACCCTCCGAACACAGCGTACATCCTTATGGAGATTGTATTGAAGTAGGACTGGATGCTCTGGGGGTCAAACTTTAATTTTGTTTTCGTGGAAGGGTGGGCAGTGAAGAGGCTGCGGGATTTGTTTCGCTTCTCTCACGAAATATATTCCTGCTTGAATTATGAACCTGCTGCTATGCTAAGCCTGTTCATGGTGTGACCTCCTTACCCACAGCTCTGGTGGCTCCAGGCTCGCAGCAGCGCAAAGGCCAAAGGCCCCAAACAGGAAAAAATATCATATGGGGGAAAAAAAGTTTCCAAGCCTTTGTCCTCTACATGCTGCAAGGTGTCAAGCACTGAACCAGCGCTGAGACCATTGTTCAAGCAACTGCTCTTTTCAAATGGAAATGTCTGCAAAAGCCATGTCAGCGAAAGGAATTCATTGCTTCAACGTGGCTCCTAGCTCATATCCTACAATAAAACCTGAGGCCTATTAGTCCGTACTTAGGACTTGTTACTGGGTTTTAAAGCTCTTTTCAGGCAGTTTTAGCCTAATCTGGCCGGATCACTAGGATGGGCAAGGTTATGAAACTGCAAGGTTATGTTGCCTTTACTTGGGAGTGCATGTCGAAAGGTTTTGCCATTTGTTTTTTAAATAATGTATGCCTGCTGAAGGCAGAGGAACAGTACAGGACTAGCTACATTCACACAGGAAACAGCATCAAGGTTTTCCCAAAGTCTCTCGATTTTTCAGCTTCCATGCTCTGAAGATATAATTCCTTTGAAGTGTCTCACTTCAGGGTAGTATCCAATTATATTTGTAATCCCAATCTAATTCAATCAGAGACTCCAATTATAGCTGATCTGTCTTTTAATCTAGTTAAAGTCTGTAGAGTAGACTGCACTTTAGCTAACACGACAAAACTAAAATTCAAGCTGTTGAACACTTGTAATCAGGGATAACCAGGCTACAGCTGGAACCAGCAGAGAAGTGGGAGGTCTGCACAGGTGAAGGACCTCTCTTCATCTGACAGCCAAACGCTGCATCAGTTGGACTTGCATCTAGCTATCTGCCAAGCTTCTAATTACAAATGAGCTTAATTAGGACTTTTGGACTGAACCAGAGACATCAAATATTTTGGCAGTGCACATTAAGGGACAGGCCGGCTGACACACAGAAGTGCAAGGCCATGCTGCACCACGTGCATTGCTGCAGACAGCGTTAAGGGTCTTGCAGGTAGAGAAGCAGGTGGTGTGAGAGCTGTGAGGAGAGCAGATGGAAATGGCTCTGCTAGCTGGTCCTGCTGAATTAATGACATCAGAAAATACAACTAACCAGTGCCAAAAAAGAACAAGTCCTAAACCAGTCTGATCAGCCAGTGTGAATGGGGTCACAATGAAACAACTGATCTTCATAGGAGGGAATACTTTGGAGTTTTTTTGGTTTTAATTCATACCAGAATTGGCTGGCCGAAGTGACCCTGGCTAGCGAAACAGCAAAGATATCTTATTGTGTTTAGTCATACTCAGGAGTTGCTATTAAACTTAATTCCTTCTGTCCCAAACCTCAATTGCTCGGTTTCAGTGTATTTATCCACCAACTCCTGGTCCCCTCTTTCAGTTCTAAGGGCTGTGCTTCAGCTGCCCGATGAAGAGTAAAGTCTATTTCAGCCATCTAGGGAGGTATACATGAACAGTGTATGACCTAACACTAAAAAATAATTTCCTGCCTGTAGTTAGACGTGTAGTCTTACATTTGGTGAGCACGCAGCTCATTGCCACAGCACTTCAACATCTGCATGAATCAGACAGAATTGATATAACCATTCATTTAAAGGAGCAGCACTGGACATTTCAGCAGAACTAGATAAATGCATTTAAATCAGAGTTTTTTGAAAGAACATTAGTTGAAGCAGGGAGGACACACTGCTACCTTAAAGACTTGGTCAAGAATTAATATGTAGGGAAGTGAGGATGAGGACAATGGGTGACATTTTCCAAACTTTACACTCAGTACACGATCCATACATTGTGGAAATAGTAAATGATTCAGATGCAGAAATTATCACCTCGCTATATTCCATCAAATTTCCATCTCATTCACAGCATTAAAAAAACAGCACTAAGCTTGATCCTTTCAGATCATTCATCACTCATCATTCCACATACAAGCTTACTTGAGATAACTTTGTGCTGGCTTCATTCTGTGTGGCTTTAAGTGATGACATTCAGCTCTCGGTGTTTTCCCTCCCTGTTGTGCTCCAGCCAGAGGAAGGCAGAGGGCTCGGCTTTGGGTTTCTTTGGTTTGGTTTTAGTCGCTGCTGTGGCTTCTTGTTGTTGTTGTTGTTTTGTTTTGTTTTTTAATAAAAGCTGAGCTGTCAAAGACCAGATGGCACCTCCAGAACTTGCTCATGCTCTGAATCCCCACTAACCATGGCTTGTCAGCCTTCTGTTAGGAATGGCATGAGCCAAACTCACCCCTACAGAAACCAGCCACATTTAGGACCAGGATAAAACTGATACAAGGAATGCGGAAACTGCTGTAGCAAAAGAAACAGAATTAGATCTACAACATCAGATACATATATTAGTAATCACAAGTCATAAAAGCAGAGAGTGAAAGCTAATTTTACTAAGTAGAGATCCCTGCTAAGTGGTATTTTGACATAATTCAACTTCGATCTTGGTGCTCCGTTGACATGAACAAGGAAACACATCATTCTCTGCGCTGTTGCTTTGAGTCTTCCCTGCATGAACCCAGCAGATTTTCCCTGCAGCCTGGGAAGAGATCTCTTGAAACAAAGTCAGCTCTGTGCCACGACAGGCAACAAGTTTCATGTGCCCTTCACCAAGCGCAAGGAGCTGCATTTTGGGAGAGCGCAATGGCACAAGGCATTGGCACATTAACAAGCAATAATGTGGGCAAGTCTCTCGTGGTTATCCAAGACGATAAGCATACGGGGGGAGGTCATCCTAATTAGTTACCTACTGAATTGTATTTAGCATAGCCACTTGATTAAAGATTTTACCACCACGTTCAGCTATAGTTTGGCACTCATTAAATATATATATGTATCTCATGATCAAAACCCATTGGCTTAATTCCTAGTTCTGAAGGAGACTCACCACAGGAAAATGCCCACCCTGATGCCCCGGGCACGTGGTTAACTGGGACCCCTCCGTGCGCTGCTGGGCTCTCCACTGCAAAAATCCCAATAATGAGACATCTCTGAAGGCTCCATTGCAGCTTAGTGTTAAAAAAAAAGTTTGTGTACCTTGTCTGGAAGGAAACGATCTCACAGGATTCCTGTTACTGTCTGGGATGTACCACTGGGTCATGAAATTCAATGAAGGCAGCACCACAACGATAAGTTACACTTACCTCTGATCTCAGTGTTTATTCAGAAGCAAGTCAGTGTTTGAAAATGAATAAATGTTGCAGAGGGGAGTGCAAGCTACTCACTAAGCAAAGTTAATCCATTCCTTAAAATATTTGGTTTGTATACTTGGGCAAAGGTGGATCCCTCATCCTCTGCCATCTCATACAAGATATGACACTAGGACGCTTCTCATGCTGTGAGAAATAGAGCTGATGGTGTTTACTCTCGCCTAGATGAAACGCTCGGGCATTTTAACAAACAGCCCGGGTTTGTTTGTTTACCTGCCGAGCCCACATGCCTCTCATTCCTCCCGGCCGCAGCCAGTTGGTGGCTTTCACAAACTTACAGTTCCACACTGCCCCTCAGCTCCCTTGGAGCTGCTTCCTGCATCTTCGCTCAGAGGCGTCTGTGGCAAAAAAATGTCTGAGCTGTGATGGCACAGAACACACGGGGACCGGCACCCCGCTAGGAGTACTAATATCAGCAAGGCAGTATTTCTGCAGCGCTTGTAAGATGCCTTACAAATGGCAGCGCGGTCAACCTGAGTGGGAGAGATGGTTCACAAGATGAAGAGGGAGGGTAACTGCAATGCAATGGGTGCTTCTTACTCAGCTTCTTTCTCCTTCACCTTCCCACACTGCAATGGAGGTGTGAAGATATTGCCACCTCAAAACTCCTCATCCTCTCCTCAGCCCCACAGTCGCTGCTTAGATATTGCTCCTAAAATATAACGACGCAAAACAACGTGATCTCCCCACAGAAATCCCAGCTGGTGCAGCGGGATTATTGGGAACGTGGCTACGCAAGGTGACAGCAACCACAGCCCTGCTGGCTGGGCACCCACGCTCCTGCACAATGGGACGGCCCAGCCTGCAGAGCTGGGTGCAGCCGCTGCCCACGCTGTCCGTGCAATGGGTGCACGTGCTCACACAGCGCAGCACTGAGCGCTGTGCTGCACGGCGCTGGCAGCGTGCCGGTCACCAGGGACGCCCAGCCCTGCGGGTGGGTGGCAGCAGATCATCCCTCCGGACTTCTCCTAAAAACATAAATAAATGCCAAGCCAGAAAAGGAAGCCTGCTATTTTTCAAATCCAGAAGCTGTAATCACGCTAATCCATAGGTCCGGGCTGAAGCCAAGCCACATGCCTTCTGCATATGATGTAATCATTCAGCACTGCCTATTCATAATCTCCGCTCAACGGGAACTCCTTCTGAGCACAGTCTTTTGGGCACATTTCTCCTCTGCCCGTATTTCCCAGCTGGTTGTGCTTTCTCCTGCTCTCGCTGCCTTCCCATCCCCTAACACAGCACCGTGCTTTTTTCTTGCTCAGATCAACACTTCCCATCTCAGCTCTCACTGTGATAGAGCCACACTGACTGAAACCCCCGGCCTCTGAAATCAATACCAAAACTTCCATTGATTTCACATAATATATTCTTTTACATTCAGTACAAGTGCTCCACGTGAGATGCCCATTTTAAATATGGATCTACTGTACAGGGCTGTCTGGCTCTCAGCGTGATACGTAAAGCAGCGTACTTAATAAATACATTGGTGTGGGCTGGCAGCGCTATGTGTAATAAATGAAAATCTGTTGGTTATACTGAGCTTATCAAGTGTAAAAGGAGAAAATTCATCAATGTAAATACCTATCTGTGGATCAATTGCTATCAATCTCATTTAACAGTCTATTTCCCCAGGACACACTTTGGAAACAAAGAGCATTTCAAGCTGCTGGCTAAACAAACAGATACCAGAGTTCTCTGGGAAGTGTGAGGGTGGAGCAACACCAGATAAAAATGATTTTAAATACCTGATAATCTGTGCTATTCTATATTACTAAATACAGAGTTTCTCCTGCTGTAACATGTCCATTCAGAATACTGCATCAAGAGGAGGGGTTTGTGAGACAGTGATATTTGTGCGCAGAGGAAAGGGCATTGAAAGTGGTGTGAAAAACAGAATTTGTCCCCCGACCTCCAACAGTTGTCCAAGGAGGAGGGTGATACCTTCTGCTCTGCCAGATTTACCCCAAGGTTTGTATTATCCTTCGCTAAATAAAACCCCTTAAGAGACACCACAAAAAGAAAACATGACCCCAACAGAACATATAACCAACCAGACTGCAGTGTGCTGCCCCCCAGGCCTGCAATGCTCAGGTCCTTTCGTGGCTGGCCCATGCAAACCACAAAGCAATTGGTCCTGCAGTCCTATGGGCACCTGACACGGCCGTGCCCAAAGCACAAACTTTAAAATAATTGTACAGATCCCAAATTTTGCTGATAAAAATGCTGATAAAGTCACCAGTAAAATGAGACTGTGGCATTGTGCAATGGGCTGTGGCAATGGCACGGCCTCCTCACGTACCATTGTTTCCTCCCCCCCCTTTGCCTTCCTGCAGTCCAGCAAGATTTGGCTTTTTCTCTCTAAATCACGCTCCTGACTCATCCCCCTCCCCCCGTCCCCGGATCGACGTTTGTCCTCTCGCAGCTTTGCAGCTGGGGAAACGCTGTCCTCATTTTACAAGTGGGAAACTGAGGCACGGACCCCGGCAAGCAGTTTGCTGAGGGACGCGATGGCAACGGCACACCGAGTCCAACAGGCCGAGCCCGGATCTTCTGAACGCAAATTAACGCCACCGCCCCTCGGCCAAATCACGATCTTCCCGGTGCCTTCCGTCACCCCACTTCATTCTATCACGGAACAGCCCCTGCAGGGGATTCAGCAGAAGGCCGAGGAGGTCAAGACTCCCGTGCCCGTGTTGCAGCCCGCGCTCCCAAATCCTCCCGGAGCCGCACACTCGTGCTCGTGCCCCGGGTGGGCTCGGGGGGCATGGCCCCCCTGTGCCACCGATGGCGGAGGGGGGGGCACGCGGCTGGGCCCGGGGGGTGAAGGTGCTGCGTTTTTTTCACGTGTGATCCGACGGGACGGAAAATATGGAAAGGATTCCGCTCCGTGCTGACACGGTCAGCGTGGTGCACGCGACCACTCGCTTCGAGTTTTTTTTTTCGCATGAATCTTTCACGTGTGCAACGTTTTTTTTATTTGCTTTTAAAAACACGACTGGCTCAATTTCGTCGCTCCCCAGAAAGCGAGACTTAAAAGGCGGCTTTAAACAAATGAACCAACGCCAAGCGTAATTACGCGCCGTCTGGATCCGCTCGTAAAGCCCCTCAACGTGCAGCGGCACCGGGAGACCCCGCTTCGGACAATCGCTGCTCTTTCCTTTCCACCTTATCAAACGAGGGGGGGGGGGGGGAAGGACAGCATTGTCCCGAGCTTCTGCTTGCTTGCTTTAGGGAGGGAAGAGGAAAAAAAAAAAAAAGTATCTCAAAAGTACAACTTAAAAAGCGCAGGTGAGATAAGGAAGGTATTGTCCCCGGCTGCCGCGTGTTTGTTTACTCCCCGGGCGGGATCTGCCTCCCCCCCCCGGGGCCGCACCGCCTTTGTCGCCGCGCGGGGCCGGGCCGGGCCGGGCCGGGACTACATCGCCCAGCGTGCCCCGGTGCGCCCTGATCAATGGACCTTATTTGAATAATCTGTGAGCCCTTGGACTCAGGCCAATCAGCTGTCAGGGACCCATGATAAATCGCAATGCATTATTGATAATCATAATTACTCTGACATGCGCATTCCGCCCAATGGGGGTAATTTCCCAACTCTAGGAATTTGTTGTGAAGAGGAAAATAATTGCTACTATTTTGCTCCCGATGCTGGTGCACCATGTCGCGACGGAAGCAGGCGAAGCCCCAGCACATCAACTCCGAGGAGCAGCCCCCAGATGCTGCAAGTGGTAAGGGGGGCGGGGGGGGCGCGGCGCCTCGCGTCCCGGCTGATGCGCGGCGAAGGCAGCGGGGCGATCTCTGGGGGGGGGCTTTTCTTTACCCTCGTGCTTCACCCCTTGCTCCTTTCCCCCCTCGGGCTCCGACCCCAGGTCCCCGCTGGCTTTCTGGGGGCGCTCCGCTCCCCTCCGGGGCCCCACCGCGGAGTTATTCCGTGGGGCTGTGTACTCCGGGGGGGGGGGGGGGCTCGGTGCTGCCCGCAACGCGGCCCCAGGGGCCCTCGCCCTGGCGGCCTCCGGTGCCCGCTCCCCCCACGCGGGAGGACCCCGTCCCGCGGAGCAGCGCCGGATCCCGCGTGGGGGGCGCGGGGTGCGGCGGCGCCGTGCGCTCAGGGTGCGGCCCCGTGGGAGGGGAACCCCAAACCTTCCCTGGGGCGGAAAGGATTTTGGGTGGTGGGGGGCGGGGGGGGGAGCGGAAGGAATTGCGAACCATCTTCTTGGAGGTAGGAAATGACTCGAGTTTGGTTTCCCCGATTTGTCAATTTCTCGGTAGTTAGATGAAGAGTTTGTGGGGCTTTTAAAAGGAGAAAAAGTGGGGGGTGGAAAAAAAGCGCTCGGACTATTTTTGTTGGAGATCACAATCGCCCTGGACCTTTTGTAGCTTGACCTCCAGCCATCTTTGATTTCCGACTTCCTAAAATAACTCCGGTGAGCTAATGCGGGGTGTGCGGGAGCGCTTTGTATTTGGGTGGTGCGGGGAATTTCGCTCCCGCAAATCACTCTGCCTCCTTTTCGGTGAGCTCGCAGCCCTTCGCCTTGGAAGAGGAAAGGATATATTTAAACTCCAGTTATCCCAGAGCCCTGGGTGGGCGCTCAGGGAAGGGGCGTTTGTCGCCGGTCCCCCACGGGAGGGGGGAAGGCTCGGGGCTGATCGCTCCGTGCCCGGCTTACCCCGGCGGAGCCGCATCTCCCCGCCGGGCTCCGTTCCGCCGCGGGCTCTCCCCGCTCTCCGCGCCCCGAGTCGGGCCGTGCAGGGAGCGGGGGGAGGCGGCGGCGGCCCCGGGGTCGGTTTTTGCTGCGCGGTGCGGGGGTCGGACGGTGCGGGCGGAGCTGCCAGAGCGGCCCCGGCCCCTTCCTTAGAGTTGTGGGTGTTGTGGTCAAGCGCTTCCGTAGGTCAGCTCTAGAGCTTTTGGGGGTTCTTTGCCTTCCCAAGGGGCTGCTTTTCTGGGGAGGGGGGGGTTCCGGTCCTGGAATCGATCGGTACCAATGCACATTACGGGAGCTGTTGATTCCCAAACCGCAGGAGGTTCGGGGTCTTAATTTTTTTTTTTCCTCCTCCCCCTCCTCTCTTCTTTGAGTCGAAATGTGCAATTGTTGGGTCCGGTTAATGGTGACTTAAGAATCGGCAAGCTGGCCAGAAGGCAATAAATCCCATGTTTAATGCATGACTGTTTTCCTTTGTGCATATGGTTAGGTTGGGGGATGGAGGTGATGTTTCCACATGTAAATCTCTGCCCGCTGCTGGAAAGCCACCTCCGGGGCTGCACTGAAACAAAAGGGTTAATAACTCCTGATGCGGCCCATCGGGGCGGGGGAGGTGTGCTGCGAGGGGAGGATCGCTCCACACCGCGCACTTGGGGCAATGGGCAGCTGCTTTTGTGTTGGTCGTGGGTTTTTTTTTTTTCCTCCCCCTTCTTTTAACATATCCCTCCATGAAACCTCCCCCCCCCCTCCCCCCCCACGGGAGCCGGAGCAGCACGGGCCAGGGAAAACCTGGCGAAGCTCTCACCCTTCCGAGGGGGGGGGGGTTCTGCTACCGCCGGGATGGGGCCGGGGCCGCCTTTGTGGGTCGCGGCGGCCGCTGGGAGCGGAGCGGGGGCACCGGAGTCGCCGCCGGGATGGAGCTGCCGGGCGCCGCCCCGCGGCCGAGCTCCGCCGGGACCCTCGGGGCTGCCCTCCGTCGGGGCGCGTCCCGGCAGCGCGGCCCCGGCCTCTGCGGGAGCTCCGTGCCCTCCGAAATTAAAACACGTGGGCTCCGAGTGTCTGATCTCCGACGCGGTTCTCGTGTTCCCCGTTCCAGGTGTGTCCGAGTGCTGAGGCGCATAACAAAGTGGGAAATACCGCAGGGATTTGGCTGGGGCGTTATCGAGTATATACATAATCGAAATAAAATCAAGCCCTTATCTCCTATTTTGCAAATACCCCTTTTTTTTTTGTTTTGTTTCCCGAAGCGGTGTGGTCCCACCTCTGCGAACAATGCGGCGCGTTAAGCTGCGGCGCGGCCAACCCGGTGATCAATTAACAGGTCAAAAAATCAGCAGGTGGGCACCGGAGGATCATGCGACAGAGCGAAATTAGCATTTCCACAAAGGGGGTGAAAATGCCCATTGTGCCGGAGAGCCGCCACGAAAAATAATAATAATAAAACCCATCAGATTTATTCTTAGAAATACAGTATTAACCTGCAACTTTTCTCGGGGTGGTACCGGGTTTCATTGATGCAGTTCCCCGGTCTGGGCGTGGAGTTGTGCTGATGTTGTGAGGCGTTCGACGAGGAAAGCGACGGGTTTGGTGACGGTGGGTTTCATTATAATTGAATTATTATTATAATTATTATGATTAGTTTGGGTTTATCCGAAATGGGCGCAGAGCGGGGGGGTCTCGCGGGGCTGCGCGGCCGGAGGGGCCCGGGGCTGGGCGCTGCCCGCTTGTTTTTCCTTTTACGTAAGTGAAACATTATATTGGTTGTAGTGATGGAGCCCTTCGCTGGGCTCGGCGGCATGTGACGTTTTGACAGAGCTGCTGCTCTAACCTTTGCCTCCTCCCGCTTGCTGTGGGTGGTAAGTTGATGTCAGGCTTACAATTAGGACTCTCATGCAATTGACCTTGGCAGCGGGGTTTGTGCCGTTTAGCTCGGTCTTAAACACTGTACTCGTGTTAAGTGTGGTCCGGGGCCGCCCCGCTCACAGCTGCGGGAGGAGCGCGGCGCGGAGCAGGTAGGGCCGGGCCGGGCGGGCGCTCCTCGTGTTGGGGGAAAGCTCCATTTGTGTTACAGCGCTTTGGCTTTGAAGCGGGACTGGGGGAGCCCCTCTGCTTTATTAAAAAAAAAAAAATGAAGGAAAAAAAAAAAAGCGAGGAGTAACAGTAACGCGTGGGTGGCCCGTGGGGCTGCGGGCCCCGCTCCCCCCTCCCCGCTCCGGGGCCGGCCGCAGCCCCGCGGGCCGTGAGTGCCCTCCGCTGTCCGCAGGGAGCGGCGCGCAGGTAACGGCGGCTCTGGGCTGCGGAGCCCTTGGTAACGGCGGCCGGAGGCTGCTGGGGCGGGAGCGGGGCTCCGGGCCTCTCGGGGTGGGGGGCTGCGAGCGGTGTTCTGCGTTCGAGAGCAGTGTGTGAGCTGCGAACTTGTTTCTTTTCCCCTGTGCAGCTGAACGCTGCTTTGCCCCTCGGATGCGGCTGTTAGCGTGGCTCGCGGTGTCCTTCGCAGAATCTTTCTCTTTGGTAGGTGGACGAGCAGAAATGAAATGAGCGAATCGTTAGCTAGGTGATCAGATGGTTAAAAAATGCCTTGAGGAAACCCGAAAGCACGAGGAGTTGCAGTCGGTGGGTAACACGTGGGCGGCTCGGGCTTGGGTAACAAACGCTGCTGATAAATTCGATAGAGAAACCATTGAGGCCTTTGGGTTACTCCTGTAAGAAATCAGTCAAAGGCTTTGCATACTCAAACGAGCGATATATATATATATGTATATATTTGATAGTTGCAGTTAAAGAAAACGTTGTGTTATTTTGCACTGAGGCAGAAGGGAAAGTTTGGACGGTTCTGGAAGTGGCCAGACTTGTGAGCTGGAGGCGTGGGGGGAAGCGGGGCAGTGCCTGGGGCAGGAGGGCACCTCGGGGCTGGAAAGGAGCACGCGTTCCCACAACCGAAATCACGTGTACCTATTAGAAGCTGATCGTACCTGGTCAGTGGAAAAAGCGTGCTCACTGAAGGTACTAAACTGCCCAAGGGAGGAAAAAACAAAACAGCTTAAGTCCTGATTCCTCCTAAATCGTGTCCAAGAAAACTTTCTCACAGTTGAATAAAAGAGCAGGCTGCTAATTGCTGAGATGGGTGGTGGGCCAGCAGCGCCCTGCTTGGAATGAAATCAAACCAGATAAGATTTACTTCTCTCCTCTTTTGCTGGTTCTCTCTCTCTCAAAAAACCACCTCCCTTAATTCGAGCAGTGGGGATTTTATCAGCCCTCCTTGTCGATGACCGCCTTGTCCTACACAATAGTGGATTTTTTCCATCCATTTGCCAGTGATTCAATCTACCCCCCCTGCTGGGTTTACTGCATTCTTCTAACTTATTGGATAACTAGATGCTGGGAGATAACATTCCTGAAATTCGGGGGTGGGGAGATTTAAAAAAAAAAAAAAAAAAAAAAAAAAAAAAAAAAAAGGAAGGAAGGAAAGCGGGGAGATTTAAAAAAAAAAAAAAAAAAAAACCACAACAGCAAGGCCAGTGGAAGCCTTGTTCCTGGGAAGCCTTTGGAGAGGACAGAGCAGGGTGCAGGAGCACGGTGGTGGCACTGCGGTGTCAGGGCCCTGCTGCTCAGGAAGCGCTCGCAGAGCTGGGGCACAGCAGCACGGCTGGGATCTGGTGTTGGTGTGAGTGGGTGCTGGAGTGCTCCTGTGTCACCCAGCAGCTGGTGACTGAGCACCGTATTCCTACTGTGTATCTTAAAAACGGCCACCAACAGAGCACTTTGAGATAAATGAAGCACTATGCTGAATTTCCCTGAGCTGTAGGGAAGTGTTAAGCCTTACTTTCCATTCTGTGTCATACAGCAGGTTGATGCAAGCTGGGAGTTTAATTCATTTGGAGTGCTCAGCTAGTGCCTTGCTGTCAGACAGGGGAACTGGAAACCAAAATGTGATGGTGACAGCGCTGGTGGCTGCATGGGGCGGCCCCACCTGCTGCTGCCATCCTGGGCGGTGGCAGGGGTTCGTGAGACCAGAAAAGTCACTTCAGGAGCTCCTCGGAGTTATGGAAATGGGGAATGTGGGCTATGCTGGAGCTGGGGGGACGACGATCTTCGAATGTAGCGCAGTCTTACTGGTGGGAAAATAAGAAGGGGCTGTCAGTGGAAGGGAGGTAAATGATGATAATGCTTGGAAGCAGTTAAACTTTGAGGACTTGTCTAGATGTGGTTATCCTGGAATATCTCCTTGGGGTGGGCTACAGTCTGTCACGTGGGCATCCCTGTTCCACTTGAAGTATTTTTGCATGGGTACCACGGAGGTGCAGGCTGTACTGTGATGTGTGTGTGCTCTCAGGGGAGGTGGGCAGAAAGCCTCGTGCTTCCTGAAGTAAAATCTAAGGGTGTTTTGTGACATGGGGGAAGGTAAAGCTCCAAATACTAAAGGACTTGGAAAAGAGGTTTTGGTGTTCATGGCTGTGGTTCTGTGAAGTACCTGTTGGATGGGAATAGTTACCCACGCAGTCAAGGAAAGACCTGGAGGCTGAGCAGCACAGTTAGAGAAGATGTGTTTTCCACTGCTGAGTGCTTTCTTTCCTGTTGTAACTGCTCAGACTGTCCCAAAGATGGGGGCTTGAAGATGTCCACTCTTGACCTCAGTCAGCTCTAATTATTGACCAAGTTCTGTATCATGTGCTACTTCTACCTAAATAGTCTACAGATCAGATTTGTTTTTCCATAGTTAAATTGAATTTAGACACATCAGTTTCCCATTTGCAATGGGAAGTACGTAAACAACAAAACTTTTATTTTTTCATTTCCTTCATTTGTGAAAGTTGTATGGGGGGAGGGCTGGAAAAAAAGTATGTCACTCTCCCTGTAGAGCTGTTTAGATAGGAGGGTTTGAAACAGTGTTGGTCGTAGCTAAGAACATTGCTTCTTGTCCAGGGAGATCTTGAAATGTAACCCGACGTGAGCGTGTTGAGCAGAATTGCGTGCACACGGATTTGGATTTATTGCTGTGCAGAATGCAGTGCAGCAGCTCTCTGACACACAGAGGTTTGAGTTGAACTCGTTTTTTTTAAAAAGCTTTCATGTGTGCATCCCATCGCTCAACACGTTAAGCAGCTGAAGTTTTGATTTGTTGAATATATATGTGTATATAATACCCTTTTACCCAGACAAATGTCAAGGTTTATAATATCACCCCCCCCCATGGAGCTCTTTTGCTGCCCCACAGCAGATGGGGAGCATGCTGAGGCTGCTGCCCGGACACCTCCACCCTGCCATGTACAGGATATACACGCGTCGGATGTGTGGTTCAGTTACACCTTTAAAATGAAAGCCACAAATAGCTCTGCTCTTGCAGGGTGCTTGGTTCCATTTCAGGACAGTGTGGGTCGGTAGCGTGGAATCGGAGCCCAGCCCTGGACTGAACCACTGGGGATGCAGGACCTGAATACAAGGGGCCTTTTGATTCAGGTGTTGTCGTGTTGGGGCCTGCAGCGTGCCGTGCCGTGCCCCTGGTGTGTGTGGGAGGCGAGTGGGGGGCTTGCTGGCTGTGCCTCTGGCACCCATAAAGGTTGGAGCAATTTCTGCAGGTTGCAGGATGCCGCGTGGTGCTGGGCTGCCCGGAGCTGTGCCCGCTCCCCTTCGCTGCAGGGGCCTCAGGCATCACCTCCCGTGAGCTCACCCACCTCGAGCTCAGCAGGAGCATGGTGCTTGAAGGATGGCTGGGTTGAGCAAAAACATCCTGTTTTGGTTTAGAATTTCTCAACCTCTCTTCCCATTCTGGTACTCCCCTGAATCATATTTTGTATGTGTCCACCTGCAAATAGTGCTCGGTTTGCAGGGCAGCAGCAGGCGGAGGGCAGGAATGGACCTACAGGTTTCCTCTCCTTGTAGGGAGAGGGAAGGAGCGAGTTACAGATGCAGCTGAGCACGGCATCCTCGCTGGGTCTGAAACTTTGTGTGCGTCACACGCAGGGCTCCAGCTCGGCGCTCCGGTAGTTGTCAGCATCAGTGTAGGTTCATTCCTGCCTCTGGGGTTCTTGTAAGTTAATTGTCTTCTTGTTATTGCTGTGACTTTCGAGAGGCTTTTCCGTGTGAGTTTGCTTCTGAAATATTTCAGAGTTAATACTGGAGTTAATTTTGCTTCTGTCAGCCCTCTTAGGTAGTAATTACCTCCATAATGGAGGAGTGAATGTCATTTACTGTATCAGTGTACAGTGAAGGATGAACTGCTCTGAACTTTGTGCTAACAATTTCTGTGAGACCATTAACTAAGAATTTTGAAGTTCAAGCAAACAGAAAACAACTGAACACGAAGTAAGCTTACGCAAATCAGGTTTTTCCTCTGCTGTGGTGCCTGTTCTGTCCCGCCTGTGTCATACTCCATTCAAGCCATTTTGCAGGGACTAGCTGGCTTGCGCTGTTCCATTTCTATCTGTAAAAAGGGATTTGCAATAAACTTTTCTCAGGCCTCATGAGACTTCCTTTTTATTGGTTTTATGGAAAACAGAACCAAGATGTGTATTTTCTTAGGGCTGCAAATGAACCGGTGGCAAAGGAGTAGGATTTCAATCTGCAAACTGGATCGTGGGACTCTCAAAGCGTCCTGTGTCTCTGACTTGCAATTCTGGTGAGGCCAGTCTAAATCCAGCCATTAGTAATGTGACTTTCTTTTATTTTAAGGGAGTCCACGAGACGTCCCAGGTGACGGAGATGGCGAAATGAGCTCCAAAAGGTGCCGAACAGAGGAAACTAAGATCTGTGAGAAATGCTGTGCAGAATTCTTCGATCTCTCCGAATTCCTTGAGCATAAGAAAAATTGCACTAAAAATCCACCTGTCCTAATCATGAATGACAGCGAGGGAGCAGTCCCTCCTGAAAGCTTCTCCGAAGCTGCTGTCGGGAGCTTCTCGAGTGACCGAGGGGATAGCAGGGCACGCAAGGACACTCAGGCGAAGGGCTGCACTGGTTCTGCAGAAAAGAGAGAAGGAAAAATCGATGCCGAATCGGTAGGAGGAATGTACCTTAAAATAGAACCCCCAGCTGCGCCTGCGACTCCTGGGCTGAGCTATCTACCAAAATCCAAAGTACCGAACACTAATGTGACTTTGCAGACGATACGTGGCACTAAAGTGGCTGTGAACCAGCGGACCACCGATGCCATCGCTTCTTCAGCCGCCGGTTTTAATGCTATTCCGATGATCCTGGAGCAGCTCGTGTGCTTGCAGCAGCAGCAGCTCCAGCAGATCCAGCTGACGGAGCAGATCCGCATCCAGATCGCCATGATGGCCCCGCACGCCCTGCACCCTTCCATAGCCGCTGCCGCCGACCCGCTGAAGGCGCTGGGTGCCCACATGTCCCAGCAGCTGTCGGCGGCCGTGGCGCTGATCGGGCAGAAGGCGGGGAGCCAGAGCCTATCGCTGGAATCCTTGAAGCAAGGCAAACTACCTCATGCTAACACTGGTGTTGCGGCCGCCGGCTCGCTGGCTGCCGGCCTCTCCTCCTCCTTCCCCTTGAAGCCGGAGGCGAGCAGAACCTTCGCCGGCTCCATTTCCCGGTTCCCAAATCCTTTGCTACCTCAGTCCTCCCACTCCGTCATCTTCCAGAATCCCCTTTCGGCTGTTTCTTCTGTCATAGATTCCTCAAAGAGGGTGAAAGGGAAACCTCCCAATATTTGTGTGTCCGAAAGCAAATCGAACGCGGAAGAGCCGTTCTTCAAACACAAGTGTAAATTCTGCGGCAAGGTCTTTGGCAACGACAGCGCCCTGCAGATCCACCTCCGCTCCCACACCGGCGAGAGACCCTACAAGTGTAACATTTGTGGTAACCGCTTTACAACCAAAGGAAACCTTAAAGTGCATTTTCAGCGTCACAAAGACAAGTACCCCCACATCAAGATGAATCCTTACCCGGTTCCTGAGCACCTGGACAACGTTCCCACAAGCAGTGGGATCCCGTATGGGATGTCTGTGCCACTGGATGAGTCTAACCTCATCGTGGATAGCAAACCCCTGCTGACAACCCTGCCTACCTCCGCAGCCTCCGGCGCTCCTCCGAATGCCCCCGGCCTAGCGGGCACCAAGGAGCCGGCCGCCTTCTCCGCAGAGCTGCCCTCACGGCCTTCTCCAGACAGCGAGGGTGGCTCTTCCTCATCCGGGGTGGTCGGTCACGAATCGGGAACGGAGCAGAGCTTGAGCTCCCCGCAAGCTGCCTGCAGCGTGAGCATCTTCCACGTGGGCGGGTCGAACGAGCAAGGCTCAGAAACATCCAAGCTTCAGCAGCTGGTCGAGAACATCGACAAGTCCACTGCGGACCCCAACGAGTGCCTGATCTGTCACAGAGTGCTGAGCTGCCAGAGCTCGCTCAAAATGCATTACCGTACCCACACCGGGGAGAGGCCGTTCAAGTGTAAAATCTGTGGCCGCGCCTTCTCCACCAAAGGGAATCTTAAAACTCATTATGGTGTCCACCGGGCCAATACTCCTCTGAAGATGCAGCACTCGTGTCCTATTTGCCAGAAGAAGTTCACAAACGCGGTTGTGTTGCAGCAGCACATCCGCATGCACATGGGGGGACAGATACCTAACACACCCATGCCGGAAAACACCTGTGACAACACTGAAGTGGATCCTGCTGCAGCTGAGAAGAACGGTGACATGAGCCGCCCAGATGAGAACATGGAAAGCATGGAGATGGACGAGGACCTGGAGTCTCAGGATGGCCCCAGGAGCTCCTCCAAGCCTCCTACCCCATTCGATGCGCAGTCGGAATTGCCGGCCACAGCAGCTGGCTTCTCTGGCATTGCAGCACTGGAGAATCAAATGAAGATTGTCAACTCTGCTCTAAACCTGCAAAGGCAAAGCAGCTTGAAGTCTAGTGACAATGGCTCTACAGAAAGCGATGGCATGACGAACGATTCGTCTTCTGTGGCCGGAGATCCAGATTACCAGAATGGCCGGAGTCCTGCTGCCTCCGAGTCCACCTCGCTGCAGGCTCTGTCCCCTGCCAACAGCCAAACCGAGAGTGTGAGGTCAAAGTCGCCTAGCTTCACCAGCCAAGAAGATGCAGGCACAGGAAGTAAATCCGAGGGTCCTGAGAGTGCTCCTGGAGAGATGGAAGGGGTCGTGGCTTTGGATTTAACTTATGGCAACATTGGTCGGAAAGTCATTAAAGAAGAACCTGGGCTACACTTTGCAAATGGAGAGTATGGTGAGTGATATGAAATGCTGGCTGTAAGTTGGGGGTGAGGGAGGGGGGTGGAGGAAACCCTTCTCTAACAGGACCAACAGGAGGCAAAACCTATTCAGTTCCCCCTTCTCCATTAAGACCAGGAGAGCTTTCCTGACTCAGATTCAAACAAAACTTCAAGGCTTAAATACTGTCTTCTCATGTAAGGGGGGAGCACAGATCCTTAAAATAAGTAGGGGCTATGCACTTGCTGTCTTTATTGGACACATCTGATGCCTCCCTATAGCCATTTAAAATATATACATTGATATTCTATGGAAAAACACTTAACCCAAGAATGTGCCGTTAAATCACTGGAACATTTTGTAGGGTTTTTGAGCTCTTTAGCACTGAGAATGATGTTTATGTAAATTTGATGAGGAAAGGAGAATGCTGAAGTCTTAAGTTCACTAGAAAAAACAGGAATGAGCAGATCTGTTTGAGTATAGCAGCCCTACAATAGGGCTTTGCAAGCATGTGTCTCTAAAGGTGGGGTCTTCTGTATCCCAGACACTTTTCCTTGAATGCAGATGGAGGTGGGATAAATACTGTGTGCGTGTGTATATATATATATATTCCTTTTTCCTCTCAAGGTCGAAATAGTATTCCAGCTGCCTTTGTTAGAGCCCCGCCAGCCCTCATAAAAATGGAAATGCCAAGTGAGCGTCCCATTAGCACTAGCCATTTCATTGGCCCACCAGCTCTCTCCCCTGGTGTTGCCCCTCTCCTCGTACCGCGACCGAAATTCTGCCGTCCAGCCAAACAGCACATCTGCACTACGTGTGGGAAGAACTTCTCCTCTGCCAGCGCCCTGCAGATTCACGAGCGGACCCATACGGGGGAAAAGCCATTCGCCTGCACCATCTGTGGGAGAGCCTTTACAACGAAAGGGAACCTGAAGGTAAGCTGCCTCCTGCGCTGTGATCCCCTTTGCTGGGGAAGGGCTTACCAGGGAGGGAAAGACTATTGCTGTTTGTACAGCCTCTGGGAACAGCTTAGGCTTTCTTTTGGCTCTTTAAATGCTCATCTTTGACTCCTGTCTCCTTTTTTTTTTTTTTTTTTGAGTTTTTTTCACACAAGTTGCATCTAAGGACTGTACTGCAGAAGGCTTTGCTGCTTTCCTTGTTTTTTTTTTTTTTTTCCTTTCCGGATAGTACAGAATCATAGAATGGTTTGGGCTGGAAGGGCCCTTTAAGATCATTTGGTTCCAACCTCCTGCTGTAAGTGGGGACACCTCCCTCTAGAGCAGGTTGCTCACAGCCCCATCCTGGCCTTGTAGCAGGGGTTAGTCCTTACTGAGACAACTGCTTTATTTCTGCTTGGATTTGGAGGTGTCAAGGCACAGACGTTTTGTACGTGAAGTGCTACAAAATAATGCTTGTGGAATACATGCGTTACACTGCGTGGTTGGTAACATTGCTCAAGACAAGGAGGAATAAAACTGAAAGGGTAATCCTGAGCAAGCACAGTGCTTAGGGATTTGGTCTAAGAAGTGCTGCAAGTCTGTCTGTCTTCAGATTAGTCCATTTGCCCTACAGGGGACTCTCAGCTCCCTTGAGAACCTCTTCAGTTTGCTTGCACAAATGCTCTTGGGGAGGGAAGAAGTTAAACTTTGCAGTTTGTGAGCAATCACTTGTGGGATGCGGTAGCAGCTTGTGTGCGGCATGGAAGATTTTAGCTTAGGTGTAACATCTCTCCCACGTTGCTTGGTGAGGCTTTTTTCTTTTTTTCTTGCATTGAGTAGTACTTTTTCAGTGCAGTCTGCTCACGGCAGATAACATGGCTTTTCTTTTTTGAGAGCTGGGGGAGCAACCTTGCTGACATCGTTTCAAATAATTGTAGGCACAGTCCTGCAAGTGCTTCAGTAGTAAGCTGAAGAGTGTGGTTACATACGGCTGTTGAATGACTGTCTTACAGGTGGAAGGGTGAAGATAAAGGCAGGCAAGAACTAACCAGCTGAAATACCTACGTGAAGGCACACTGACTGTGAATGTGCACATAACTGCTTTTGAGCAGCTTGGCTGCAAGCAGTGCAGAATGCGAGTTTGTCATAAAAGAATTGTAGCGTTAATGATTCTCTTTGTTTCCCTTCTCGGAAAGGTCCATGTAGGAACTCACATGTGGAATAATTCTGCCAGACGAGGAAGAAGGCTTTCAATTGATAACCCCATGGCTCTACTGGGGAACGATCCCAAGAAGGTATCTGAAATGTTTCCCAAGGATATCATGGCTCCTTCGGTGAGCATTGACCCCACAGTATGGAATCAGTACACAGCGGTACTCAGCAATGGCATAGCAATGAAGACCAACGAGATCTCAGTGATCCAGAGTGGTGGCTTACCAACCCTTCCGGTCACCGTCGGGGGTGGTTCGGCAATAAATACTGCTACGGTTTCCAAAACGGATGGGACCCAGTCTGGGACTGGTTCTGATACGGAAAAGGCCAGTGGTGCTGCTGCAGACAACGTGCCAAAACATCAATTCCCTCACTTCATGGAGGAGAACAAAATTGCTGTTACCTAAGAACTCTAGTGAAGATGACATACAGAAAGAACAAATATATATATACAAACATATATTTTTAAGAGATTCCACTTCAGCCTCCTATTTTCCTATTGACGTGCAAATGATTTTATGGTTGTCTTTGTAAGATTACGTTGCCCAGAGTACAATCATGATATTGCTTTGCAAATAGTAAATAATAAAGAATAGGGTTTCCTTTTATTTGGAAAGATGCGGGTCTTGCAAAGTAGTTCTTACGTGTGACTTTAATGTGTACAGCCTTACAGAAGTTTCTACAACTTGAAATTCCAAAGGTTTAGAATATTTACCTCTTCATTTAGAGTGGAATACTTGGGGGTTTTGAATAGAGTGGAAACAACCTACTGTTGGTGGAGAAGCTTGTATTTACTGATGAGAAATGAAAACTGTTAATGCGGGTAAATATCCTAGAATGTCTGCCACCCTCTTAGAAGTAGTTTTTCTGTTTGAATTTTTGGCTCTGTGTGATTTCTGAATGTACTTTTTTTTTACTATAATGGTGATAAAAATGACTTTTTAAATTCCTTTTTGCATCGGAAGTTCTATGAAAGGAAGTTGCTGTTTTTCTTCAATCACTGCTTCTAAGGAATTAATTCTGTTTTGTTGACTGCTGCTTATTTAATACTACTACTAGAACAGTCCTCCAAGTATAGTGCCAAAATCCCTACTTCCAAAGATGTGCAGTTTTTCCTTGGTGTTTTATTTCAGTACCGAGAGCCCCAAACAAACATGGGTGGGTATGTATATACTTTTTTCTTTCTTGAAAGGGAAGACTTGCCTTGGGAAGTCAGGTCTAAAAGCTCTGCAAGGAATCTCAGGTGACTGTTGCAATTAGGCATGGGAACTAGTTTCCTTAGCAAGAGACTTCGTGTTTTTTTTTTTAAGTTTTTTTAAATTTGAGTAATTTAGAAGATCAGTCTGTGTAAACCTGTATTTAAATATGAAGTATTCATGCTTAGGTTAAATGTTTTGTTTGGGTTTTGGATGGCATTCCTACTCTGGTCATTAAGTTTCTTGGTGGTCTGTGAAGTTGCATTCTGCCAAAATGGTAATTAATGATCCGTGCATATTGTATGAAGGTTGCTGGGATGGTCATCTGGATTCTAAGTTATCTACCTCATTTTTTTTCTTTTTGTAGATGTAGTGTCTATTTTTCTATTAATGACCACTGTAATAAACTGAGATTCAAGCAGATGCTTCCATGCACTATCTGAAACCAAAACCTGATGTATTAGTGGAAGCACCTCAAGACTTACTGGACTGACCTTTCACTATTCCTCTAATGTCTGCTGGAACTATGTGTAATGGGATCTAAACCAGACTGGAAGCTGAGTGTTTGGTGAAGAAGGACTGAACGATGGAAAGAAGTCTTTGTGGACTGCAGGAAATCAAGTCCAGTCTCTGCTGTGAAAGGCTCCAAAAATACAGATTACCAAAAGTTTGTGTAATGTTGTTGCACCTGATTCTTGCTTATGATCTCTGTATGCCGAGTTGTGCCTTTCCTGCTGGACTTGTAAGAAAGAACATACCAGTACCTGTTTACACTGTAAGATGGATATTGTTACATAGAACATGCAAAAGGCATCCCTGTTGTCAAGTTTTCTGCATTGTGAATGTATGACTTTTATGTAAGAACTCTGTAGTTTTGAGTATCTACTGATGAGTTTCTGTTGACATTTTGAGAATAAATTTTGGGATGGCTTTTTCACATGTAGTGCTGAAGTTTTTCTGGTGAAGCATTTGTCTCCTGCTGAGCAAGGTCAATATGCGATAGGCTTTCTCAGACCGGTGACTTCAGCTCCATGATTCTGGGTTAAGCTTTTCATTTGCTTGAAGCAACTGAAACTGGGAAGCAGGAGGAGGAATCTCTCCGTCGACTTCTTGGGAATATTGAGGTTTGATAAAGGTGATAATGCAGGGTGGATGTATGGGAAGTTTAAAAAATACAGCATACACCCAGTCTACAGATCCGGAAGGGAAAACAGTTGGGGTGAGAGACTTCTCTCTGCTCAGGGAAACCAGCTGATTGCAGTCTGAACCACTGTGGTTAAAGATTATATAGCAAGAGGTGTTCTGGTGATGATAAGTAAAAATAAACTAGTCCACACGTGTGTGATAGCAGGGTGCTGGTCAGAAGCACTGGGAGCACGGGCATTCTAGGTATTGTATCAACTTGCTGCTGAAGCTGATGCTTCAGTTCAGGCTTTGGTTGAGTTTCTGGCTGGGTCCTGTAACCTGTTGGGCTGGTTCGCCATGTGGGGACACTGCCCATGTGGAGCTGAGCCCAGGCATGCTGGGAGCAATGTGGTGTGAAGGAGGAGGTGCTGGGTTTACAGGACCAGTGGATTACATCTAAAGACCTGCCCTAACTGAGAAATCAGCTCTGGTATGGGCAATCTGTGGGTACTGTGGAAAGGTGGCTTTGCTTCAAAAGGGACTGTAGTAACCAAGTCTGCTCCCCACTAGTGGCCTGATGCAAAGTGGAGTCAGGATGCTGTGAAAATGAACAGTGCTCTGTGGTGCTAGCAGGAAGCTGAGATAACCTACTTGAGGCTTTCCATGGTGGTAGCCTCAGCTGATGTTCCCTCGTCCAAGCAGATCCTTAGGTTTGAGGGCTCTTCCTCCTAAATGAAGCATAGCATGCACTGGCAAGTGTACACGCTTTAAGGCACCATTTCATCTTCACAGTTAATGAAGACAGCTGACTCTTTCCTATACAGTTGTAAGTGAGGAACAAGTTTACTGAAGTCAATGCAGCTGCGCTGATTTGAGAGTATTGTGAGCACAGTATGTGCGTGGTCTCTGCTCATCAGCCTCTCCTCTCACCTGAAGGGCTTTCCTGTTCCTCTTAGCCATTACTTTGCCCACTGAATAGAGGATTTTTTGCTTTTTGTGAATGCAGAAAGCTTACTGTTTGAGCTAAGGTGAAGATGTAAGGCTTAAAATGTTAAATTTCAACTTTCAAGTTGGCTTGATTTTTTAAAAAAGTGAGAAGTTTGTGATACATTAGCTCTATTCTAAAGAAACTTTTCCCTTGACTTACACTTTTAGTCCAAAACTTCTCAGAAAGTAATCAGGGACTTCAAGGGGTGGGGTTCCCTCAGAGTGAGCTGGGTAGCAGCTCTCCAGGTGAGGCTCAGCAAGGCTGATGAGCACAAGCTGGAGCAAAGCACGAGGGGCCATGGAGTGTGGGTCCAGGTGGAAGGGGCCTGATGCAGTGGGAAGGCAGAGAGGCTGAGAAAGGAGAGGGGATAAGTAATGTGTACATTTGTAACGTTTTCCTGATGAGAAGCATTGTGTTTGCAGCGGTTTGTAGTACATTTGGGCTTAGGAGAACTGTTTGCAAGGCAGCACTTCAGGCAGAAAGCTTTGGGAGCGCCCAGGTGGTGCTGCATGGTTCCTGCTTTTGGTGGCACTCAGCCCCTGGTGCTGGGCTCTGGGGGTCCCATGTGCCCGCCCTGTGCTGGGCTGTGTGGGTGGGTGCTGGGTGGGCACTGGGCTCTGTCTCATGTTCCTCGCTGACCTAGAAACGTATCTCTTGCTGCACACACAGCAGGGCAGGAAATGTAACGCAGAAGCCAAAAAAACAACAATCAGTTGCACACTCCTACGAATTATTATATTATCTTCTTTATCACATTTTCTGTTTTCTGAACTTAAAAAGCAACATATAAGCAACTGAACTTAGTTGCTTATAAAGAGTAGTGTTTCTTTTAGCCTCCTGACTTCTGTTAATGCCACTGACACTTGAGAAGCTGTCTGACAGATGCTGATTTAATGGCATGATTTTTAGAGCCCATCGTGCCTAAATCATGCGCTGGCCATCCCAGCCAGTCCAGGGCAGCATCCCTCTGCTTTCAGTGTTCCTTATGAGTCTCTCTGGTTGTTGCTTCGTGTAGCCCAAAGATTAACTTCTGGTGGGGGGCTGCTGACTGAGGGGCTGTGGGAGGGGCAGGGGGAGCTGCAGCCTGTGTGCCCTCGGGATGGTGGTACCACAGGGCTCAGGATGCTTCTGGATTCCCTCCCTGTCTGGTCCAGCAGCACACAGTGAACAGCAAAAAAAAAAAAAAAAAAAAAAAAGGAATTCTAGAAAACAGTTTGCTAGCTGCTGTATAGAAAAGTGTCTGTGCTTTTGCTTAGATAGATTAGAGGGCAAATATGACCCAAAGCATAAATAGAATACCACTGTTGTTATAACTGCTCTCGGCCATTTGTCCATACTCCACTCAGCTCATCTGAGCTTTCAAACCAGCACCAAGGCTGGGAGCTGACTGAAGGTTGGAGCGCCTGGTTTGTGAGCTGTAGGAATGTGAGGCCAGCTGTGCCTGCACCAGGGCTGTGCAGGGCAACACTCTGCTGGGTGCACTGCACTCCTGCTGCAGGAATGCAGGATCTGCCCAGCAGCCATTCCCATGTGTTACCTTCCCGGGGCCTCAATGGCTGTGCAATCCGTGCAGGTGATGACGGAGGGGCTTCTTAATCAGGTTAACAGAATTGGCTTAACGGCCCCTTATGTTCCTAAAGACCCTCCTCTGCACATTTGTTTCAGGAAAGAATTGTCCCTATGCAGTCTGCATGTTCAGAACAGCAAATATACAGTCATTTGTTGGCACACTGGCAGCTTTGGTGAAGCCAGCTTGATTACTCAGGTCACTCAGCTTGCTGGTTTGAAGTATCTACATCTCCATGCATATTCTCAGCTCACAATGTCCAGATTTGGAAAAGTGTAATTTCTTCATTATCTCTTCCTTTGTTCCCCCACCAGCTTTTTCAAACTGACACGATGACCAGTTTCTGCAGAGGTTTTATGTAAAATTTGCAAATGTAAAATGTATAACATTTATAAGCCATTTATTCACAATTTAAAGGTTTACTTTTTTTTAATCCCACCCACAGGATGTGTAACAACAGTAAATATCAGTATGGAAAGAGCTTAGGAAGCAGCTAAAGCTAACAGCAAAAAAGAGCTTAGGAAACAGCTAAAGCTAGCAGCAAAATCATCTCTAGTGTGAACAAAATGAAATGGGTGTTTGTTTTCCTTGAAATCAGCACCTTTTTCTGTCTTTGTTCCTTATATTTGACAGCTGTCCTAGAGGAATGACAGTATGACAATATTCTTATTTTGCAAATTAGATACTTAGGGGTTGTCTTCCTCTTGATCTGGAACACATAATTGTGCGAGGAGGGAAAAGTTCCGATACGAACACTGCACTTCCTCAGATCAGTGTGAGAAGCCTCTGCTCTGCAGCTCCATTATGAGAACGCCAAATGTTCCCTCCGTAGCGGAGCCTATGGCAGTAGGAGCTTTATTGTAGTTTCCCTTAGCAAGTGTTGATGGATTTATGGAGGGCTTCATTAAATATGGGCTTAAAGGATATCCGCTATCGCCCACTTGTCAAAAGAAAAAAAATAATATCAAAGCCGTCCGCGCGGATCAGAGCTGCAGGTGTTAACAGTGCATTGTAATCTGGTAGTGTTTAACTCGCCCATTAATTGCAGTAGTCTTGTCTGAGTTCAGACGCTTGAAAGATAAATTTAAAAGATGAATGCATCTCATGTAGGCTCAGGGCACACGAGCAAGGACAGCACGTCGCTAATGGTTCCCGCTCCGGCATCCCTGTTCACTTTGCATTTCTCTTACCAAAATGCTCCTTCCTGGCAATGACTGCGTGTGCGGCCGCTGAGCCCGGGGAGTGGGCATCTCCTGTGCACTTGCCCTGTTTTGAGTGAATGTCGTAGTCCAGGTCAGTCCCAGCAGTGCCTTGAGAAAGAGTGACGTTTCGCCTCCCCCGAGCTTCTGTTTCCGTGTCATCTGTGCGAGTGGGTCCGTGGTGTGGGGAAATCGCGCAGCGCGGCACAGCGCCGTGCGCCTGCAGCTTTGCAAGCCCCTAGCAACCGGCTCCCCGCGCCTGCACGCTCGTCTGCCTTACAAATGGGCTGCACCATGTGCACCGGGCTGCATTTTCAGACAAAGGAGGTGTATCCTGGTGTTTGTAAAGCACGCAGTTATGAAATGAGGTAATGACGGGTACAGCAAAATGCCACAGTGTGAGCTGCCTGTGGAATCACCGGCATTTTGTGCAACCAGTTACACACCTCCACCTGAGCCATGCCCTCGGATGTCATAATTGCCTATAATTTGATACTTGTGTTTGGGGACAGTGGGGAAAAGCAACAAACATGGTAAGCCAACGCAAGTATAGCCCCAAAAGTGTATTGCTCTTCCAGCATACAAAAAGCCAAGCGGAGTATTGTTGTTATCACCCTCTATAGTGCTCATCAGGTGAAACCACAGGAGTCCTGTGCATGACAGACTCAATCGTTTATTGAAGTGAATAACTAAAATAGAATAAAATTTATGGCATATTGTGCTGAATAGGTAATAGATACAAACTGCAAATGTACTGTCAAAGCAAACATCCCTTGTCTGAGTGAGTAACTGGCACTAGGTCTTGTTTCTTGGAGGAGTGTAGGCACCACCCCATAATAGCTTATAATTTACCTAGCCTTTAATTGGTGGAAGGCAGAGATCTGGGTCAGTGCGAGGATCCGGGAGATGCTCTGAAGACACTGCCCATAGGTGAGCAGCTGTGCCACAGGCAGCGGGTGCAGGGCTGTGAGGGAGGGGGGGGGTGCTGCATGATGGGCAATGGAGACCTGGGGAGAAAAGCAGAAGGATGAGGCAGGGAGGCTGCTTCCATGGGGACCCACTACAGTAAGGGCTTGCTGTATTTTTCTCAGTGCATAGGCAGCTCAAAGCATTCAGAATCAAATGTATTTGTGTAAAGCAGTTTGTTTTGCATTTGCTGTTAGAAAAGAGGACTGGAATGATCAGATGCTTACATCATATGAAAAACCTGCACACAGGAATTCCAGGTTTGGTGCAGGCAGCCCTGGGCAGCCAGCCGTGCAGGCCGAGTGCTCCAGATTTGGCTCCATGACAAAGTGTTGAGGGGAAGAAAATAAACACTGCTTGCTGTGGTCTTCATTTAATCACCTGGGAAAACAAACAAACAAACATAGATCATGATTTGAAATTTGAAAAATAAATTGGCTTATTTTAGTTAGCAGTTGTTGTGTTCTGAGATTTATTTCATGTGATTTAACAAACCCAAGCTCTCAGTCTGAGGCTGGAGTCTTTGCTTTGGGCATTCTTTCTCATCAGGCTAATGAAAGGCTGAGAAATCAGGGAGCACGTTCCTGCTGTGATGGGGAGGTGAGGTGTGAGCTCTGTATAGCAAGGCTGATGCTATGGAAGGAGTACATGGAGGAGCAAGTTCAGCCCACAGGGCTCCAGGCGAGTCTGGGCTGTTCACTGGGATTTTCCAACTGAAATTTGAACACATTACAACACAAGGTAGAAAAAGAGGCCTGCAAGGAGGGCTCCGAACGTTTGTTAGAATCCTGAGATGCTGTGGGAGCACATCTGCAGGCTGCAGAATCCCTATTATTGCTTCATTTCTCTCAATATTGGCCACATTTGTTATTACTGATGATGAGGCCCCATGTGAGCATCCCTCTGCTCCCATGCTGGAGGACTGGAGCTGCGAGGCACCACGGGGCAGCTCGCTGCTTCTGCACCGAGTCCGGGGCTGGCGGAGCTGGGTGACGTGCAGGAACAGCGCACATTGATCTGCTCCTGGGGAACAAGGGACTGCCTACATTTCTGTCCCGAAATACACAGGTGCCAAGAGCCACATAACACCAGCAAATCCAGTGCTGCTTTCACCTCAGAGAAAATAACACTGATATTTAAGAAGTTTTGTTTAAGGTACGGACAGAGCCAAGGCTCAAAGCTCTGGGTATCATGTGAGCAATCACAGCATTGGACCCGAGGTTTCGTGGCAATGGTGACACCACTCATGGCAGTTCGGGTCAAGTAAAGCATCCTGTTCAGGTTCTCCACTTGCTTCTTTTATTAAGTTATCATTTAAAGTGAATTCTATCATCACATGTTTTTTCATTAAAAAAAAATCCTGCAGTTGAATACGAGAAAAATGGAGCAAATATGTTTGATAAGCTGAAATGTTTGTAGGAGAAGGTATTTCTATTTCAGTGTTCCCCCTAAGCAGATAAAAACTGCAGATTGAGAAGTAAGACATTAGAACGTGATATTATCACGCTGAAATGCAATATAGAAGCCAGGTTCTTGTCATGAGCCTGTCCTAGCTCAAGTAGCATTGAAACACAACCTAACCATTCTCAGTGGTTGTGCCTGAGACTGATGCAACTGTTAATTATGTTGCTGAAGTGTCCACATGACAAAATATCCCACTGACTGCTGCAACTGCACAGAAAAAAATAACTGACAACTGCCATTGTTCGTTTGTAATCCACAGTGCAACCTGAGCTGGTGCTCGGGGAGGACAAGGGGGCAAACAGAGCTTCCCACAGCCCCTGATGGGAATTGTTCTTCTTTGCTCTTCTTCTCCTTTAAAAATAAAAAGATATGTTCTTCTTTCTTTCCTACTTTTTATTTCTTTTTTTTTCTTTTTCACAGGGAAAGTTCTGGCCATTACTTAAGATTACATTAAGCTTAATCTTAAAAAAAAATTCCATCCATTCAGAATTTGATATGCCAAAAAATGGCGTTTGTGGATGCAATTAGAGCATTAGGATGATGCTAATCAGTTTTCATTTCAGTTTAACAGTCTCTGAAGGATTGGAGTGCAGAGTAGTGGCTGTTGGGACAGGTGCTGTTTCTTCAGAACACATGTATTTTGCATCCAATGGGTATTTTAAAGCCGGTCGTTTGAATGCCATCATTTGTACCTTACGATACACAACATGCTTGTGAAGCATTGCTGAATAATGATTCATCATTTTTATCATGCGTTTGTCTTGCCCAGAATCCCAAGATGAAACATGGCAGGAGAGCACTCTGTAAGCAACGTGTGCTTCAAACAGGAATGCCTCGTGCCCTTTAACATGTCAAACAGACAGAGATTTTGGACTTACTCTAGGGCTTACTTATTCTCTGCTCTTGGTCACTGTCACTGTGGTATTTTAGCTCGGCAGAACGATGAGCTACAAGGCAAAGTGCAGGCAAGGCAAGGAGCTGCAGCAGCACTGCAGGCGGGCCCGGCATGGCCGCGTGGGTAGAAGGACACAGCTCTCTTTGCCTGGGGACTGATTCTGGGCAAATTTTTTGGTAAGGGAAAGATTTTGCCAACAGTCTGCAGATGGAAGAGTGAAAGCTGGCCTTGCACTAGAAAGAGGCGTAGATTTTGTGGTGACCAGGACCGCAGCAGAAGATGCTGAGATGGATACGTAGCTCTGTTTCATTCGATCCTTATCTGCACTGGGCATTTCCTCCGTCCGTAGAGAGCACAAGCGTGGATGTGGTGGTTTCAGACAGGAAGGAGGTGGTCAGCAGGGGCAGGAGGTGATCGTCCCTCTGTACCGCCACTGGTGAGGCCGCACCCTGAGCTCAGAGTTGGGCCCCTCACTCCAGGAAGGTCACTGAGGCCCCTGGAGCACATCCAGAGAAGGGCGGTGAAGCTGCGCAGGGTCCGGAGCACAGATCTTATGGGGAGTGGCTGAGAGAACGGAGAAAGCTTTGCAAAGAAAAGCTTTGAGTCTGAAACAGAATGGAAATGTTGGAATAATTCCTGTCTGAATTTACAGATGAAATCTGAATCAGACCCAAAAGTAAGTCTTGGCCAGGTGCGGGCGATGGTCACCGAGCAAGAACGATGCAAGGGGCTGCCCTGGGAAGCCCGGTCCTATGATGCGTGTGGAGGGATGGTGTAAACAGGAGACACAAGCAGCACCTCCACACGTCCATGTGTGCCAGCTGACGAAGGCAGAGGACATGCGGGATGTGTCGTGGGCCTTTTGCTCCGGTGAAGCCCAGGCGGCCACGCACACAGAGGCCGTGCATGCAGGAGGCCAGCGGTGCCAGTATGGGGGTGCTGGGCTCGGCAGGGAAAAAGAGCTGGGGCGAGGGGGGCACCGAGGGGAAGCGGCAGGTGGGATGCGGGATGCGGGATGCGGGATGCGGGATGCGGACGGGCAGCGGGTGCCGGCAGCACGGAACCCCGCCTGCGGGCACCGAAGCGGCGCCGCCCGCAGAACAGAACAGAACCGAGCCGGGGCGGGGCGAACCGGGCGGGGCGGGCGCGGCACCTGCGTGCTGGGAGCACGGCCCCCTCGGCGGAGCCGCCAGACGGCGCGGGCCGGGCCGAGCCGAGCCGAGGCGCTGCTGGGAAGCGCATCCCGCCCCGCTCCGCCCCGGCCGCCGCGGCCATGACCGACAACATCCCGCTGCAGCCGGTCCGGCAGAAGAAGCGGATGGACAGCAAGCATCGCAGCGGGTGAGCGCTCCGCGGGGCGGCTGCCCGAGGCCGGGGCTCCGCTGCCTCGCCCCGCTGCTGCCCGTGTCGAGGTTCTGCTCGGGGCGGCGCGGCTCCGCTCGGGGCCTGTGCGGGGCGGGGGTCGTTCCTGGGCAGCGGCGGTGGGCGAGAGCCGCCTCGGCGCTCGGCCGCGGTCCGAGCCCGCAGGAGGAAGAGGAGGAGGAGGAGGAGGACGGGGCTGGCGGCCGCTGACAGGTTGCTCCTGGCGCCATTGCCGTGGCACGCCCGGCTCTGGGAAGGATCGTGCCGGGCGGCCCTGCGGAGCCGGGGCTGGGGGGAGAGCGCGGCCCGGTCTGCGCTGATCGCCATCGGCTGCTGCGTGGCAGCCCGTCACACGGCGCGGCGCCGGGCGGCACGAGCGCGGCCGCTGGAGGCCGGGGCGGGGGTCAGCGGGCACGGAGCCGTGCTGCCGGCAGCAGCCCTGTCAGCGCCGGGAGCTGCGGGCCGGTCCCTGGGAGCGGCTCTGCCTGGGAACCGTGTGCGGGGCCGGAAGCAGCGCCTGCCGGGCTGTGACAAAGGTCTCCGGCTGAACGGCTCTTTAACTGTATCAGCGAAAGCAATACAATATCCTTAGGCCGGGATGTTGCAGTGAGATGTGTTCTGCTGGCGTTTCCAGGCAGGGCGCTAAGTAAGATGAACGAGCCGTTAAGGCCATTTCGGTCGGAAATGGCACTGCCGTGCAGACAGGTTGGTGTGCACGGGGTACCCGGGTTACCCGGCTGTCAGGTTGCCGTGCCGAACTTGGCCCTGGATTGGGTGTTTGTAAGCGTGGCGAGTGATGCTAGCAAAATAAAGCAAAACCTCAAAGGAAATAATGCCTGCTAGAACAAGAGGAAATTGTTATTTTTCCATTGTTTGTTATGGTTTGGGTTGATGGCCTTCATTCGGGTTCCTCTAATTGAAGTTATTGTACTTAATAAGGAGTAGTTCGTATAATGAATAAACTATCAGTGCGGTTTCTGTGAGCTGATGTAGTAACATCCGTGGCAGCTTATGCTGAGCTGCGAGGTACGTGTGATGCAGCACATAACTCCCCAACCCCTGCATGACATGCATCGCTGGACAGGTTCCACAGGGTGCAGCCACCACGGCATTAAATTCAGTGATGTGATTGAAAGGGCTCAGAGAGAAGAGGCAGCGGCAGCCAGAGAAATTTCTCAAAGCTTCTTGAATCGTTTTTTGTCAGAAAGCGTTCTGATCTCCAGCACACCTCTACTGTGACGTGGTTGGTAGTGGCTGACAGAAGTAACCTCCACCTAACCTGAGCTGCAGGTCAGTGGCAGAGGACCTCACCTGGTCAGCAGACACAGAGATGATGCTTCTGTGCCATCAAGAAATGCTGGCGGCATCAAGTTGTGAAGGATGATTACGTGAGATTTTTCTTAATGGCAGTCTGAGTAACTTGGCTTTGGGTTTTCTGTTTGGGTATGTGATTGCTTCCTGGGAACTTACGTCTTGTTTTGATGAATATTAGGCTGTAATTCAATCAAATGATGGTGTGGGTAGCAAAGCACGGAGGTGGAGCAAATCCAAAGTATTATTAGCAACTGCAGGAAGAATCAGCCAGCGAGCCAGGGCAGGTCCTGGGGTCAGGTCTGGGATGGAGTCCTGGGAGCCCCAAGCCGTCATCAAGACTTTCTTTCTTCTGTTTCCTCCGAGAAAAACACAAACAAAGGCACTTGCAAGTCATCTTTGTTTACACATATGAAAACCTGCTGGTAACCGAGCCGTGAAAGGCTTCATTTTAACATAACCTCACTGTGGTTTTTAGCGTGTTTGGCTCTTTCCCCAGTGGGGGCAAGTTCTCAGACAGATTTTGCTGGCTTGGTGTCTTCTGGAGTGAGAAACAGATTTCATTTCATGGACTGGGTGACTTCATAGAAATCTTAGCAAAAAAAAGGAATAAATGCCCAATTCCCATACCTTATTCTCATACAGGCAGCGAGGGGCAGGTGTCATCTCAGTGCTGCTTTGATTACAGCCTCAGCCTGTAGCGTGCTTTGAAGAGCAGCCGGGGAGGAACTCGCACAGTAGCCTTGCAAAGATGAATAATGGTCCAGACAGCTGAGATCTGTGTCAAAGAGAGAAAGAATGTGCTTGATAAACCAATGGGAGTAGCGGTTATCTGTTCATGAGCATAACTTTCATGTGGATCTTCCTGGCTGTTGCTGAAGACTGGTGCGCTCTGTGCTTTGCAACTGTACTCCATGAATTCAGCCATATTTGTGCAGAGGCCTTGCAGCACCTTGAAAACCACCCTGAGACGTGTGCCTGCAGGGAGGGGAGGATGGCACAAAGCGGTGGACTGTTGGTGGCATGGCATGGGAGTCCCAGCTTCCCAGGGCTGAGCGCTGACGGGATGTGAGCAGCAAGCTCCCGAAGCACCCTGGCACTCTATTCAGTGCATGACACGAGTTTTTCCCTAAATAGCTTATGGTCTCAGTCTGCAATCCTGCAAGGCTTTTTTTGAAACCAGCGAGCTACTGTGCTCACGCTGCCTCTGCAATGTAAAGCGGCCTTGATCCAGGAACGCGGGAGGGAGGACAGGGAATGAGACTGGGGAGGAGGAGCTTTACAGTCCGTGTGTGTATGCTCTGTGGGTCTGCTTAAAATGGCAAATTCCATTTCAAAGTCAACAGAGGGAGACGGGAGCTCCTGGCCACCGCCTGCCTGCGCGTGGGTGTGCCAGGGCTGGGCCGGCGCTGCCGGGACACAGCTTCCCTGCACCCGCTGCACGGCTGGGGGGAGCGCGGGGCTGCAGGGCAGGGAGAGCGTGCCTGCCTGGTTTGGCTTGGTTCATTTGTTTGTAATATCAGTAGAAAATTGTTTATATGCTTTTAAAATACCGATATGTAGGAGGCTGGTTTGTAGGTTGCGGGTCCTTAACAGTGTCACCTGTGAGAAATACGGGAATGTCATCTGAGAAATGGAATTGTTGTTGTCGGAATGAGTAAATATGTGGATGAGCTTCAGCACTGATTGGACTAAATCTACTCCAATTTTAGGAAAATGTGACACTTTCCATTAGTTCTGTTATGCTTTCATAAGCTTTTTTCATTTTCTCTCTAAAATGTTTCTCTGTCCAACGTGCTGCATTTATAAATAAGAACTGCTTCTTGGTGGTGGCTGTTTACCGCGCATCTGACAGTCAGTCTGTCCTATTACTGCTGCTTGCATCATCACTGAGAATGCATTTTTGTAGTACTCCCTGTAAGTACACAGTGAGCCCTTGTGACCTTCAGCAGCTCCTGTTTGTTTCGGTCCCTGTGTGGGTGAAGAGCCGCACCACCTATAGGACTCAGAGTTTGGGCTGCAGTTCACAGCAGGAGAGATGCTTCTGGATGATTGTCATTTAGGGTGATTTCTGAGTTTGGGCTTTTCTGGTTTGTCAAGTTGTGATTTAGAATGCGAATAACACAACACGATAGAAACTTCTTCATTTAAGCTGTCTTTGTATATTTTTTCATGTTTGTAAAGGTTTGCCATCCTTGTCGGTGTGTGTCCCGACTCTGACATGTAGCGCTGCAGCCCAAGAGGGTGCACCCAGAACGTGGCTGCCCCGGTTCCGTGCACGTTCTCGGTGCCTGTGAGGCTGCACGTGGGCAGTAACGGTAATGAGTGGTGTGCAGCATGGGCGGTGTAATGCAAAAAGGGTCAGGTAGTGAAGTCACCCTGCCTGCGCTGACCCAGGGTGGCTGGTGGAACCTGCCACTGCTCTGTGAAGCACTGAGTGCTGCTGCGGCTGCTCCTGTTTGTGTAAGGTGCCCTGTGAAGACTGCAGGCGGCGTGCGGAGGATTTTCGACCAGAACTGTGAGCTTAGATATGTATTCTTCATTAATGACATCCTCAAAGAGTTGAAATAAATACAACGAAGACACTTGGGTCTTTCTGGCGAAGACATCGTTCCGTGCTTGAGAGATGTCTGTGTTCATACCAAGAGCTCCATTTCTACCAATGCACCAGGCCATTTTAAATTAAAAACATTCTCTTTGGGAATCTTCTTGGCTGTATATGAGATAAAGATCAGCCTTTGTCATCCAGGCTCTTGGCCCTGCACATGTTTCCAGCTCGGCGCTGCTCGGGGCGGTGACTGGTGGGATTCCCAGCTCTGCGGCGTGGTTACTGCTGGCTGTGGTACTGCTGGTATCATTTCTCTGGTTGGAGGTTGTGTGCTTGGTTTTTTTTTTTTTTTTTGGACAACTTCCTTTATGTTGCATAGAAACCATGTGTTAAAAGGCTGTGTAGGAGACTCTTGTGGTAGAAATGCTGGATATTCTTAATTCGAGCATTGATACTTCTGATACTCGCCTTCAAGAACTTGCTGAGCAGGAAGTTTTTCCTTTGTTTGTCCAATTAGGTTTTAGGTTTGCTTTCCCTGTAATTCAGGATATTGCGAAAGCTGTGACTGTAGCAGGGCAGGAATTTCACAAACCTGTGACTTTGCACGGCAGATTCTCCCATGGCCTTCGTGTCTGTACTTAGAACTGTTATTTTTGGATTGATTCTCAAACCTTATAGTAACATGTTGTTTGTACCTTAAAATTCCTACAGCACCAAGTATCTCTGGGGGGGGGGGAAACACTCTAGGAGGTTGTGGCTTTGATTGCAGAGCACGTGCTAAATTTTGGGTTGTTTCACTTTTGAGAAGTTACATTGCACTTCCCTCCCTTCAGAGGTGTTGTCAGCATTGGAGGTTGCAGCGTCCTTCAGGAAGGAGCAGTTGTAAGTGGTTTTGCAGTGCTTGTTATTAACTTCCTTCTAGATTGACAGCGGTGTAATTGTATGTAAACAGCTGGGTGGAGCACTCTTCTAAAGGTAAATGTTCTGCTTACCTCGTAGGGTTCACTCGCTGTTTTCTTGTGCATTCTAGATTAAATATTGTTATACATTTTTGAACTTAAATTGTCTGGAAGTCTCTTTTGGAGGTTTAGATATTGGCTTGACAATCTGCCCAGATGTTTGGAAATTTCTTTGGAGCATTTTGGTGAATATCGCATTGTAAAAATCAACAGCGCAAGTAAAATATCTATCAAACTACAGTAGGACGCTGTTCAAGCTTTGTCCTATTGTAAATATTCAGATGTAGGCACCTAGCTCCTTTTGCTGTTGAGTAGAATCCCTAAAAGAGGCCCAACCTACAGAATAAACAAAGGTAACTGGTTTCAGATGGCTGGAAGGGCTGAGCAGCTCCCACCGTACATCCTGACAGAGCTGTGAATACCAGCCTTGTTCCTGTGAGCAAAGCCTCTTGTTTGCATTTCTATCATTCTGAGTTCACCGTAGTTAAAGCATGAGATCTGGGCTAATCTTGTGTGATTTCCTCCTTCATGGAATAGAAAAAAAGATTTTTTTTTTCTATAAACCGTTTTATTTTTTATTACAGTTACAAACATCACCATTTAATCTGTTCTCCATTCAAACTTAGTTGAGAGACAAGTTGCTCTTGGGATGACTATTTATCTTAGCTCTTCATCTGCAAAGAAAAAAGAGAGCTCCCAATTAGAAGATATCAAGCCAATAAAATATATTGCTGATGTAAAGTTTGTGAATTTGAGTGTTTCACACCAACTTTACTGTTTGCCCTGTGTTGTGAACAGCTTTTGTGAAGTGGGTATTGTACACAATCGTGTGCGGAAGGAAGGTTTTCTCTTTAGTTTCCTTAGTAAGACAAAGATAAGTTTGTAGAAGTGGCCTGGTGGCTGGTGAGGAGGCAGGCTCCTGCTTTAGAGGGGGTTTAACGTGGTGGAAAACTGTGGCAGATGCGAGGTGGCTGATGGCAGGTCCTCAGCTGTTTGGCCTGGCTGGTGGAGAGGGCCTGGTGTGTGTGTGAGAATCGTGCTTAAAGAACTTCTTGATTTAAAATCAGATGTTCCTCCCATAGGTGCTGTGAGTGCTTAAGATGCTGTGGGAGAAGAGACCCACGGCCTCGCACTGTTTGGCTTGGCCATCCGGAGAAGAGAGACCAGAGATACCCTCGCAATGTTATCAACAACCAGAAATACAACTTTTTTACGTTTCTCCCTGGGGTAAGTGTGAAGCAAGTTGCTTCTTGTCATCCTGCCCCAGCACTGTGCCCAGTTTGAGTGCTGTAGATGAGCACTGAAGCGAATGAGTGCTGTCTAGTTTGTGTTTGCTGGGCCGCCTGCTGGCTGCCTGGGCCGCAGCAGAACAGCCCCACATCTGGAGGGGTGAAGCTGGGGGGCACTGGTGCCTCTCGCCCTGCTGCTGCTGGGGGAGCAGCCTGCTTGTGTGGGGCGGGCAGCAGCTCCTCGCGTCCATGCCTCCCAGGATTGGAGGAGAATTGTCCATCCTGCACTTCTGGTAGCAGCAGCAGAAACAAGTCTGATTCTACCCACTTTTAATGTCAGAAATTGCTCGCTGACTGGTTGAGTTAAAACAAGCCAAGTTTTCTGAGTTCGCTGGCTTCTCCTAATGTCTACAGCATGATTTTTGCAAACAAAATCCTGTATCTAGTGACGTTGCTGTTTGCTCTGAGCGTCCCTTTGTAGAGTGGAGATAGTCAGAAGTTTAAAACCAAAACAAATGACTTATTTGTGTTAAAGACTTAGGCCTAGCTGCATGGCGATGTTATCCAACAGGCAGAGTAGGTTGATCTTTGAAAAGAGTTTCCAGGAGTACTGTAAGACTGCCCTAAGTGAGCACGTGGGTACTGGAGAAGCAAGCAAAAATGTTTTAGACCGTTAGTTCAGTTTGTATAACATCTAAATTCTGTTATTGACCTCTCTTCTCTTTTTTTCTTTTTTGTTAGGTGTTATTTAACCAGTTCAAATACTTCTTCAACCTTTACTTCTTGCTTTTGGCCTGCTCTCAATTTGTCGTCGAAATGAGGCTTGGTGCACTTTACACATACTGGGTTCCTCTGGTAGGTGATTGGAGGTTTATTTGTTTAAGAAACTTTCATTTTTTGACACAGCTTCTTTTGCTGCCCTTTGTCCAGGGCGTAAGTTTATACCTGAAATCATTTTGTTAGCTGACAGTTTCAGGCCCGCTCTGTACATGTCACATAGATAGCTGCTCTGGCTTTAGGCTCTGTTTTATACCGCTAGCACTGGGGTGTGCGAGGTCTCTGCCTCTGCCTTGTTCACCAGTGGGATGCCAGCAGGGACAGATGCTCAGCCACTGCACATGGTGACTGCAAAGGCATCAGGACTTTGTGTATAAAGCGATGAAGTAAGTAGGGACCAGAGTAAGTAAATTTCCCTGGTGATTTGTGTGTTGCTCACAGCTTATCCAAAGACAGGGTGTGCTGCTGGAGGGTCCGTGAAGGCGTCTGGCCCGCGCAGGGAGCCCAGACCAGCCCGGTTACTGCAGCTGAGGACCAAAGGGCAGCTCTCTGTATTGACCTTAAAGAGTGGCCATATGCGCAATGAAGGCAAATTATGCTCTCCTGCCAAACAGTTTGACCTGCAGTTTAGGCGTAGGTCAACAGCCTGATTCATGGTTTAACCACACTGTGCAAAACAAATGAGCAAAGCCTGAGAAACAGCCCTCAACAAACCTGCGAGTAAAATGAATGCCATTTTTTTAAGTATAAAAACCACACATATAAATACAGAGAGACAAACTCATGTAGCCTCATACCTGTTCGAGGTGCAGATACTCTTTCCTTCCTCTGTCCATTCGCCCTTTTCTTTTGATAGCCATATGTTTCACCTGATCAAAGGAAATCAATAATAATCGGTTTTGAAGCAGAAACTCATATGCTGTCGAAGGATGTAATGAAGAATGGTTGCGTGGGCTTGTTAGATCTCTGACCTGCACCGCATGAGCCAGTCAAAGCTGTGTAAATGCTTTTATGTAGGTAGCTGTATTTTTTTCCCAGCTTTTATCCAAGTACAACTGTTATTTCTCTCTTTATGTAAATGTCTTTCCTGCTGCACTCCAGCCTATAGGATTGTAGAATAGCTTTGATTCAGAGGGGCCTCTGATCCGACTGCTGCTCAGAGCAGAAACCAACTCAGAGTGGTTTCACTCATCTTCCTGAGCTTTGAAAATTTTCAATTTTAGAAATCTTTTTTACTTTAAAGAAGCATAAAAGAAAGCAACTGAGATTTGATTATAAAGCACGGTGCTCTGACACTGCTTGTTTGCTGTTTTGTGAAATGGTTGTGGTAAAAATTCTTGGTTCTATTAAGGGGGAGTGGGATGAGGAGGGGCAAAGGGAATTTTTCTTGCCTTTCAGGCTTCCAGTACAGTGAAATCCTTGGCAAAAGTCCAAAAGAAGTAAGAGGGCAGCCTGAGGACATGGCTGCTAAGGCTCTGTCTGTGTCAAAGCCTGGGCTGCAGTGCCTTCTCTGTCAAGTTCGTACTTATAATTGCATTTTCAGTATGAATCCAACACAAATTTTACCACATCCTATCCTATAGCTACACAGGAGCTCCCTTTCTGGTTTTGTATAGGCAGCTGGAACTTGTCTGTGCCAGGTGAGCAACTGGGGTTTGGCTCAGGAGTGGCCAGAAAGCAGCATAAGAAAGGTCTTTGTTCACCACTGGCTGCCAGTCCCAGAGCTGGGGATAGGGTGACCTATGGATGGCATACTGCAACTGCACATGTGGGAATATTTTGAGGTCATTATTTGAAGACTCTTCAAGCAGCTAAAACATAAGCTGAAAATAACCAATGCTTTTTTTTTTTTTTCCTTTTTGAGAAGCAGATAGGAATTTCTAGCTAAGCACACAAATGCAGATTGCGTGTAGAAACGTTCACTGCTTTCTCAATGTGTTGGTTACCAGAATGAGAACTTAGGAGGCAGTGCAAAACAGAGCAGTAATGCTGAGCACTGTGGGGTGCAGTGCTTCTCTGGAAAGGTTGTGCTGATGGCTTCCTAGTTCCAGCATTTGTAAAAGCAGCACTGAACGCATTTAAAAAAATAAAAAGACCTTAGGACTCTCCATGTGCAATTTTTGTTAAGGAAATCAGGCAGGTGTGTTGAAAAGTCTGACCTGTACAGGTGATCCTCATCGCTCTCTGTGTGGCAGAAACATCTTTTATTTGTGGCAGGAACTTTCCCTCTCAGTTAATGAATGGCATTACTACTGATGAATATAGTACATGGTGCCTGTTAGAGGCAGATGCCTTTCCTCCTGCTTTCCATCCACTCTTTCCCCTGTTCTGCTTTCAGGGATTTGTGCTCACCGTTACTGTCATCCGAGAGGCCGCGGAGGAGATCAGGTGTTACATGCGCGACAAGGAGGTGAACTCGCAGATCTACAGCAAGCTCACGGGGAGAGGTCAGCAGGGGTGGGGGGCAGGGGGCTGTGCCGGGGGCTGCGTGGCCGAGGCAATGCTTGACTGTCTGCAGGAGCTGCCCAGCATCGCGGGGCTGGGGCTCACGGCGCAGCCTGTGGCACCGGGGGCTGCCATGCAGCTGATGGGATTTCTTTTTCCTCTGAGCTCCAGCGTAGGCCAATCTTTTTCTCCCAGTTACTGTTCCTTCTAGGTAGACTTGAATAACCAAAGGGAATGAAGTTGGATGTGAATCACCCTGGGGTTCGGGGGTGGCTTTTTTCCAGAAGGGAAACGTGTTTTCCTGTCTGCAGAGAGAAGCGCTCCAAGTGGTGCAGGAGTGAAGGGAGGGAGGCAAACACTGCAAACATTCCGTAGGGAGAAGCAGGCTGTAACAGATGCATGCTGTCTGGATTGCTGCTGTTCTCCTCCTCGCTTCCTCCTGTCCTTCCTCCTGCATGTGCTTCTTGCTTGATCACAATGTGAGTGAGAGAAACAGAAATAAGAACAATTCCTATAAACTGGCACTTCATATTCTTTGATGGGAGCAGCAAATGTACGCCAAAGAAAGTGAGGAGGATCCTCATTGTCAGATTGTTCGCAAAAGCATTTTACCAAGCAATTAAACCTCGGTCTGTGAAACTGTCGGAAGATGCTTTATGCAAAAGGAGATTCAGTAGTGAGGGTGGAAGTGGGCCGTGTGGCAGTGCCCAGTGCTGGGAGCCCTTCCAGCGTGCGTGCTGCAAACCGTAGCTAAGCGCAGGTGCTCTGTCCTGCTGGAGTCTGTAGGTGCACATGTTACGTTTCAGGTGAACTGCTCGATGTACTGGCGCTCTCTATCCCTTGTTGAACACGCAGTACTGGTTGAGTTTCATTGCTCTTCTGCGACATGCGTTGTGCAAGTTTTTTGCTAGAAGAGATTGTGTGTGCTGTTACCACAATTTCTGTATGTTTCTGCAAGCAGTGACAGATGTAGTTCCTCAGTACTGATAATTACTTCTATATTTTTGTTTGCATCTTCTTTAGCCCTTCCTCCGGCAGTGAGGAATGCAGAGCCCTCATGTCCCGTGAGCGCAGGCTGTGGCTCTGGCTCTTGTTTACAACTTTGTCACACCTAACAAAGGCATTTAAATTCTTGTTTGAAAAATTGAATGCTGCCTCGCTCCGCAGTGGCCGCTAATACCGTGACAATGGTGGTGATGCCACAGCTTTGTTTTTGAGAAGGGAATTAACTGAATTTAAGCAACTTTTTTTTATTTTCAAGTTTCTTTGCTTAAAAGTTTACACCCCTGAATTAAGATGCAGCGAAATAGGTGTGTTAGAAGTGCACTGTTTCCAACGCTTGCGCCTTTAAGAATAAGCTTGCTTTTAAAAAGTGATTGCTTAAGGCTGTGTATATTTCACATGCTGGGAATTATGAGACATCTCCCAACTAGGGAATCTGAGTTTCGGAATATTAAATCCTCTTTTAATAACATGTTCTTACTACAACACTTAAAATGCTTGGCAACCAACAAAAGCCTCGTCCAGGAGGGGTATACTACATCTATTTAAAAATATAAAAGAGTTGCCTTCTGGATTCTATTCAATGATCTATAAGGGGCCTGACCTCTCCTTTAGTTCTTTTCATATTGCTATTACGTTTCCCATGAATGATTTCCCTTCCCCCAATCCTTTAACTTCTCTAATTTTGTGAAAGAAACCAAGGAGGATTGGCAGCTGGGCAGTGGTTGAAAATCTTAAGCCACTTTGTTTGTTTTTAACACACGTTTGGTGTAGAATCCGTAACGAAACCCTCAAGCAGTGTAGGTTAGAGTAGGAAAACCACAGAAAATTATTTGTGCTTATCTAGAGGCTTGGGGAGCAAAGTCATTTTCTGTCTCTCACGAAGTTTGGCGCCTGTCAGTACTCAAGCTTTTCTGAAGGCCTGAGCATCCACATTTGCTCCGATGAAAAGGCCGCAGAATCATCTGAGAATCATTTCTGATCGCGGCAGCAGCGTGCGATGCCAGCATGGCTGGGAGTGGACAGCTGGGTTTGTAGCTGTGTGTCTGTCTGAACAGCAGGAAGAGCTGGCAAACTTTCAAGCAGGGGCTTCTTTGGGTCAGAGTTAAGCTGAGAACAGCTGAGTGTAACCGTTAATTTTCAATGCAGCTGGGAAACTTCAGGTAGGACTTGTTTCATTTGTGCTTTTGGATATTGGCACAGCCCTGTACTGAAGAGGGGCAGTGCAGAAGGGCACTCTGCTCTAAAGCCCTCTGAATTGCTGCTGGCTGGTTTAGGGCTGACAATAGTTTCACCGCTGAAGCCAGTGCTTAGGAGGGGAGAGATTAGGTGAGGCATGATGCCGAGCACTGCTGTTCTTGGAGATTGGCAATAATGGATCTAATGGCTCTGTAGCTTTCTCCAAGCTATTTTTATTTCCCCCAAGTAATTGCACTAAAATGCCATTAAGGAGACTGGAGAATAGTTTTCCCATCTTCAGCCTTACTTCCCCACAGCAGCCTCAAGGCTGAGAGTGCATTCTCTAGTCTAAATGAAGTCAAGGTGGCTTAAGTATGTTTATGCACATATGTGCTTAAGTATCAATAAGCAAAACTGCTTGTATGCTGTTTTGAATGAGGGTACGGGCAAGCACAGATACGAGTGCTTCCCCAGCTCAGGGCACTCCGGTCCCTGTGCAGCCCAGCCCTGCTCCTGTGCATGGCGCCTGTGTCGGGTGCTGGTCTTGCTCAGCTTTGTCAGCCTCGCTAATTTGCTTTCTTTGTAGAGAAAAAGTGAGAATCCTCTTTGGATCCCATTTTATTTTGAATATAGTTGCTAAATTGCAGTGTCTGTAGTGTTCTTGGAGAGCGGTGTGACGCAGGGCAGGCAGGTATGTAATCTTCTAACATCATAAGAAAAATCCCCCTGAACCTTTTTTATCCTTCTTCCATTACGATCCATTTATGTTCCAAAATGATGAAACCAGTAGCTTGGAGCTTTTTTCTTTCTTTCTTTCTTTCTTTCTTTCTTTCTTTTTTAATAGAAAGGTCTTTCTTTAAAAGACAGTTGTTTGGATTGTAATAAAAAATAATCAAATTTCAATCCCCTATTCATAAACCTACAAGCCTCCTTGTGTTCAGCAGTCTGTGTGCTGACTTTCTGCGTGATAGAAAGCTTAGAACCGTGCTCGCAAATTCTTGGTTTGTTTTTCTTCTCTCTCGCTCCCCCTCCCTGGGTAACGCTGCATAACAGAGAGAAACTCCACAGAAAGGAATGGGAGGAGACCTCCTACCGAGGGGTGCTCCCTGAGATACAGATCATTGGCATTTACCAGCCATAGAAAAACAATATTTTCCCAAACCCTCTGAGCCCTGCTCCACAGTTTATTCAGCATAAAGCCACAGAAGCCCGAAGCTGGGTGCAGTGCATCCAAACCCCCCTTTCATTTCTTCGCGTGCATTTGACTTGTTTTAATAAACTGCTCCGTAATCTTCAATTCCCAATGAACTGTTCTGAACACTGCCTTAGATGCTGTGCAGCTCTATGGTGAGATCTTGATTTAAGTGCTCACGTGACAGAAAAAGGCATCTCCCCTGGCTAATGTACTTAATACTTTAATAATCTGCTTTATGGTATATCCATTGCTCTGCAAGTTTGGTGATGATTCCAAAGGCCATAGTTGAAGCTGCAACAAAGTGATTGCATTGTATTGTCTCCTTTCTGTCTTTTATCAAAATCAAACCATTCAGAATGAAGTAAGTATCGCATTTCTAGAACTGATACTTTTTTTTTTTTAACAGAAGCAATCAGAACTAGCTGCTTTTTTGTAACTGTGCTACCAGCCCTGGGTGTACCTAGAAGAAAGCACTTCTAAATGCCTTTATAAATCCAGCAATTTCTTATTACAAGCATACTTTAATAGTTGAGCAATATTGGGAAATGAAGCAGTTATGTTATTAGCTAGTTTCTGAAACGTGTGAGAAAACATCTAATGTTTAGGAGCTGTTTTCCCCACAGAAGGAGAAAGGTATTGCAGAATTCCCAAGATCAAAATAAAACCAATTCAAGTAAGTTGCTTTATGGGAGTCCTGAGTCAAAGGAAACATCTGGTCCTGCGCCTTCATAGTGGGACATATGGTGCAGAGTGCAGAGATGTCATCCACGAGAGGCCAGGGCTGTGGCTGGGAAGCAGAATTAGCTCTGCTGCCTAAAAAGGGCATCTCGCGTGTGCATGCAAGAGCTGTAAAAGCATGCAGTGCTTGGAGAGCTCCCCTCTTTCTTTGACTTTAAAACAGCTGATGTTGGGAGGGTTATTGGAGAAGGCAAATCTGTTCCAGTTCATGTTTGGGAAATATTTTGGAGCAGATAACACTGTTTTCAGAATAGTGATGCAAAACCCCTTAGTGCATGTAATGGTAGGAAATAATTGTGTTGTAGCTTTACTGGAGCATTTTTTTTCCAGCACAACTTTATTTCATTAAGGAAAATGATACAAAACCAAATTTCCATTCCCAAACCCTGGGGGAGGTGCTTCTCTACTGACAGGCACCAGCAGAATCCTTGCCATCTGCAAGAGAAGCTCGCACCCTATGGTTAAAGGAGGGCACCTCTCCTCCCGCCGGCTGCTCTGTGCAGGGGCTGCTGTGCTGTGCAGGGTTCTGTCCTCCTTTGCACTGAAGAATATTCAAAAGCACTTCTTGTTGTTTCATGAATAACCATATTAAAAGGGGAGGAAGAGGTGTTCTCTGTCAGGCCCTTTTAGTGTCAGAGCACCTAGCTCTGGGTAGCCGTGCAGGAGGCTGCCAGGGATGCTTTTTTGCATCCTCTCGGAGCGTGGCTTTTCTTTTCAAGCCTCTGCGTAATGCACTCTTAATCCTTGGTGCGCTTCCTGCCTGCCAGGGGTGTCTTTAGCCCAGAGTTCATTTTGTTTACTTTTTTTTTTTTTTTTTTTAAAAAAAAAGAAGAACAATCCCAAACCTAAATCTCTCACAAGGCAGAACCCAGAATCTGCAGAAGACCTATGAGATATTTGTGAAATGGGCCATGACTGCTTATAATTTGTAGGAATAATTACAGCATGCAAGGAAGTCTGCATTTATTAGCAGCAGTGATGAAGCATGTTGTTAAGCACACAGTGTGTCACCGAAGCAGCAGGCTGCCAGGAGCCCAGAAAGGCTTTCATTGTTAATTTGGAGCAGAAACACTGAAGCATATCCTGAGAAGGATGCTAATGAAGGGACTGCCAGTAGTAAAATCCCAGTGACCTTTGTGCTTTGTGCTAATTTCTGCTCCCCCTCCCTTCCCCCTTCTCCTTCACCCCTGTGCTGCTATCTGGCCAGTTAGCCCCGAGTTTGGAGGTACAGTAGGAGTGCTGTCTGTGCAGGGGTGAGCTGCCACACACCTCCCCCACTTCCACCCAAATCACAGCACATTACAGGGGCTTTTGTTAAAGTAGACACGCATAGAGGCAAGGTTCAAATTAACTGATTCTTCAATCGCTAGTTAGAGAAGGCAAATCAAGAGCTGGCTAGTGATTTGAAATTACTAGCCAATTGTTAAACTAATCCTCTGTTTTGGAGCAACTGCAAAGAAAGAAGTATGTGTTTTCTGTAGTGCTTGTTCTCTGCAGAGATGGTTCGGGCTGTGTCCCCACAGAGGTGAAGGAGAGGAAGCTGAGGTGGCCAGAGACGAGCACTGTGCTGCAGGATCAATGAGCGTGGCTTTAAAGATGTGCCCATTTTAGTCGTGACTTCCAGGTCTCGGCTTGGGGAGCTGAGCTTTAGCTTTCCCCCCCCGCAGGGAAGAGGGCTCAGCAGTGGATGGCTCGCTGCTGCAGTTTTCCTGGTTTTGCACCATTGTCTGCCTGGCGCGTGCTGAAAGTGTTCTCAGGTTCCCAAGTGTAATGGCTGCAGTGTCAGAGCTGCCGCCCCCAGCCCTGTCCTGCCGCGCGGGGCTGTGACACACTGCTGTCTTCCCTCTGCAGGGACGGTGAAGGTGAAGAGCTCTAACATACAAGTAGGCGACCTCATCATTGTTGAGAAGGTGAGCCTTTATGTGCGTCTTCTTTGTAACGTGCTTTTCTTGCAAGGCCGTGGGAAATGAGGTATTTGATTTACGATAGGCTCAGAATATTGAGTGTTGAATAATACAGTATTTAATTACTTTTCAGGGTCTCCCTTTTTCCCCCTGGCCCTGGAAATAGCATCATTGCCTTTACAAACCAGAATAAGCGCCTATAAGCGATGTTTTCTGATCGCCCTATAGCAAGAGAGAAAGACTCCCTGACCCTGTCTTCAGCTGTTGGACACAGGTTAAATGTCTGACACAAATACAGCGTACAGCGTCAAAATGTGTTTGGTGTAAACAGCACAAAGATGGAGAGACAGATCCATTCGCGGGCACTGGGATGTACATTTTCCCCTTTACAAAAGTTTGTGCGTTTTTTTCTCCAGTTGTTTTCTTCACACTCTCCATGCAAGCAGCTGTGTCCTCTAAAACTGCTCGTATGGGAATATTACGTTTAAAAAAAGAAAAAAAAAATATATATATATATACATACAAACCTGGTACCTGTAGACTCCAGACACATGCTTTCTTCTAGCACTGAGCTTCCTTGAAAGGAAACTGGCATTGGTTTAACGTTTCTTCTTACTTCTAGAGTTACTCACTAGCTCTTTTGTAAAGCTAGACGTTGGCCGGTCTGGTCAGTGGGAGCTGGCTCCAGTTGTTATTCTGCACTCGGGATTCTGCTGGGAAGTGAGCTTAGGATTCAAAGCAAAGTGAATACCAAGCTTCAGTTTGACAAAGAAGTGCTCTTTCTCCTCCACGACCTTTGCTTGTGGCTGGGGCTGTGGAAGGAGGCTGCGCACGCGTGTGGGGTGCGTGCACAATAATGGCCTTTCTTCTTGTAACAGAACCAGCGGGTCCCTGCTGACATGATCTTCCTGAGGACGTCGGAGAAGAATGGTAAACATCTGGAACCAATTGTCAAAATAGCCATTAACCTTTCACTGGTTGTTTAGAGAAAATTATCTTTTGAAAATGTGAAAGAAATAGATAATAGTAAAATTTTAGAGAGACAGGGAATTCAAAGGCTTTAACGGACCACCCGTTCTCAGGATGTTACACTCTGGTTTTGTTTGCTCCTCAAAGAATGTAGGTAGTTGGATCCAGGGTGAACGAGGTCGCAAAATGCTGTGCGTTATAGATGTGAATCATTTTACGTGCTGTTCAGGTTTGTTTTGTTAAGTGTGGAATAAGGAAATGCTTGATCAGCAGGCTTATGGAGCATGATGACTAATTTCAATGTCTTAAAGATACAGAGCAGAAGCTCACTGTGCTTTGGAGTGGTGGGAGGAAACAAACGTGTGATGCAGGAGTATAATTCCTTGATTCTTACCTTATTAACAAGTGTGACTTCAAATGAAATACCATTTCCAAAGAAAGAAGGATGTCCTAGAAACAAAACCATTCTATGAGCTGTAGATGTACCTACACAAGAGCACTCATTGGTGTTGAAACTCCCCAGGGTCTTGCTTCCTTCGCACTGACCAGCTGGATGGTGAGACGGACTGGAAACTGCGGCTGCCGGTTACCTGCACCCAGAGGCTGCCGACCGCCTCCGTAAGCTGCCTGCTTAAACATACTCGCTTTGGTGAGGACGTGTAGGTCAGATACCTGAGAAATGTCAAGGGGCTGTTTTGAGAAACCAGTTAACGTTGTTTTGCACAGGACTGGGTGCGTATTCCAGGTTAGCTCTGGCGACAAAGAGAAGATTTGGGGCGCGGTGAAGCTGGGCGTCTGTGCCACGCGGCCGTCACGCAGGGCTCACGGCTAGGCACTGAGAGCCAGGCTGACCCTGCAGCAGGAAGTGACTCGTGGGAGAGCGGTCCTGCTTCTCTTTTCTCTCCAGAGACTATTGCAGTAACTCACCGCAGGACAGGTCTTATTGCAGGACAGGTGCCTTGTTGCAGGTACTTCTGAAATGCTTCCCCTCATCTCCTGGACTGCAGTGCACTCAGAGACACAACTCGTGTACCTTCATGAAACGGCTTCAGAAGTTAAGCCTTCGTGGCTCTCCTTTGTGAAAGGAGAACTGACCATTGGTGCTTCACTGTATGATCTGAAACAAGCGTATTAGCTCCATTAAATGTGCTGTTTCCCAACTAAACTGCTCTTTAGCTAAAGTAGTTTACTCTGGCTGACTGCTCTCTAGCTGAAGTAGTTTGTCTTCAAAAATTAAAAAAAAAAAAGGAAGAAAAGGAGGGGAAATCTGGGGACCTGTTTTTGGTGTTGTCTGTAAAAGTTGCAAGAAGTTTATTTTATACAAAAGCTTTGAAGCAAAACATTCTATCTGTGAAGTGAATAGTTCACATGGAGTCAGCACTGGAAACGCTGTTCAGAACTGGCATATCTCTTTGTCACCATGGAACTGTTCCCAGTGACACTGGCATCTCAAGCTAAATATTGAGAGTTAGGATGTTCCTTGGTTACCTTGGAAGGTCCAGACCTTCTTTGCTAGGAAGCAATGTGTTTGTTAGGCTCCCTTGATTTTGTCAGGCTGCATTAGCTTTTATGGGGCACTAACAACCAGGTAACTCCCAGGAGTCTCTTTGGTTTCAGTCCAGTGAATACTAGCAGGTAAGAACCTTCAGACAAGCTGGTATAATGGTTATATTTTCTCTTAGGTTGTTGGTCTCAAGTAAATAGTATAATTTACATAACTCAAAGTATTTTGTTAGAAACATTTGTATGTTATTAAAATGTGCTTGCCTAAATGCCTGCCAAAACACATCTGTTTTTAGGACCTACTGCAAATCCGATCATATGTATATGCAGAAGAGCCCAATATTGATATACACAATTTTGTGGGAACCTTCACAAGGGTAAGTCCTGCTTACATCTGCTTGAAATAATGAATGTACTGTCTTCTGTGCCAACCTGCTGAATACCAGCAGGATGCCGGACTTTTTTCAGGAGAAATGTGAGGTCATGCTCTTCCCTGTGCCTTTTCTCTTGCTCTCTCTATTTTTTTTTCTCCCCTCCATAAAATACATGGAATAAATCTGAAATAAGAATACTGTTTTTGAAGCTTTGACTTGGCAGCAGTGTCATGGGCTGTGTGTGTTGTGGGACCTTCCCCTGATGGCATTAGGTCTGAACATTTGGACTGAGATTGGTAGCTACATATGCATGGTGCTCAGAAGGAGATCTGGACTGCTGCAGCCTCTGTAGGACTAAAACCGTTTGCCTGTGAAAAAGCAGGGGTTCCTGGTGAGCTTCTCACTAATCCCTTTCTCTTCTTTAATGCATAGAGGCTTTCAGCAGGAAGAGGTGTCTTCTTACATTTTCTTCCAACCCTCCTTTCTCCCATGAAATCAAGTGTTGTTTTTCAACGTAGCCAGAGATTGCACTGGGTTAATGAAAATCCTCCATCCTTCCTAGAAGCCATCTGCTGATGGAGCATCCCTCTCCAAGAGCCCGTGTGTAACTGAAAACCTATTGCCTTTTAAATTACTGACACGGTGTCTTATTTTCCTCCCATTTAGGAGGACAGTGACCCTTCTGTGAATGAAAGTTTAAGCATAGAAAACACGCTGTGGGCCAGCACCGTGATTGCATCAGGTGAGGTGGAGGCACGTGTAGATTACTTTTAAGGGAATATGTTAACAATTTTTAAGGGTCTTTTTGTAATGGAATAATAATCTCTGTCAGTTGGAGAAATTAGCAGTCGGAGTGAGGTTTCCCACTTGTCCTCACACCTCTGGGGAGCCGGACTGATGGCTAATTGCCTCTTGGACATTCCTAGATGAGAAAGAATTGGAGTGGCCTTTGGGCATTTCTCTAGCATCTAGGACCAGAATAGCACTTAATTGCTCTCTGCATTGACATCCTAATGTGTAACAGAAATGGTGTCAAAGAGATTCTGGTAACAGAAGCTAAGATGAAAGATTTCCAGGTAACTGCTTCCACTGAGTTTGTCTTACGTAGTTTTGAAGTAGAAAAAAAATAGAATCTTTGACACTTTATAGTATACATGTACGATAAGCCTGCAAGGCCTGAAATTAATCAGTGCCCTCCTGCAGAGGCTTGTCAAAGTAAAAGCCTTGCTCCTCTCCTGCCCAGCGTGCCTGTCAGGTTTACAGGACGGTAGCTGGAGGAGAGTGAAATTCTGTAAGCAGTGCTGGAGCTGAAGCTGTGGAAAGGAGGGGCTTTGCAGTGCAGCACCAAGGTGTACCTGGAATTAGTAATAAAGGGAAGGAACGTGAACTTCAAAAGATTTTGTGAAGTATTGAAAAGATTTTCATTTTCCCTTCTAAGAGCAGAACGTACGAATAGATTTTCTTCCTGTATGTTTCCATCTAACCCTGCTGAGGACCTTTGAAGCATTTTACAATATTGTTGCAGTGATGTGACCAAAGGACCCCAAAAACCTAGTCGTCCACATATAATTTGATCAAGTAAATAGTATTTTTAGATTAGCAATTGCTGTGCGGTAGGTAACCTGCCTTCCTGCTTGCAGACTCATTGCCTTGGGCCAGGCGGCTTCCGACACCCGGCAGGCAATCTGTCGCACGCGCCTCAGTCCGTCCTGCTTTTGGGCAACCCCCCCTCCTTTCTGAGTATGAGCAAAGCTATTTGTAGACGGTCATCTTTGAGGGTTCAGCTGGGAAGAATAACATTTGCAGATATTTTTGTCATTTCAACTGGTTAGGACAACAGTCTGCCTTGGATAGCCATAAAACAATTAGATGCATTCTTTTTACACACACCAGCGTGTCTACAAGTTGTTTTCTAGACCTGGTAGATTTTATCCCTCATTTTGACTGACTCGAGCAATATAATATTCATTTTTGTTTCTCCTACAGCGGTAATATATAGCATGATGTAGTTTATTTCTGCAAGGAAAACCTGTTAGAAGAAAATGTGAATATCGTTTTTCTTCTTCTGTAAGCGAAAGCTGTCAAGTTGTGGTGCTGCCATCTCGCTGGGGCAGCCCTTGCTTGCAGGATGGAGCGGAGCTATGTGACTTTCTCCATCTGCTGCTGTAGTAGGAGGGTCCGACTCTGACTGTTTGCAGTTGATTTGGAGTAGCTGTGCCATCTGCTGATTGGAACTGTGGTGATCTTACCCCTCCTGCCATCTGGCTACAGTGATTTGGTTTGGTTTTTTTTATGTTTTTGTTATTATCTCCAAAGGAATGTTTCTCAGCATTTTTAGTAACCGCCTCTTTTGAATTAGTCTTATTTAAAAATAATACACTTTGAACTTATTAGAATTTTGGTCATTAATGGCAGCAGGAGAATAGTGGAGTATAAAATGGCAATGTATCGGCAACAGCACTTTTTTTTTCCCTCAGTGGTGTTTTTATCCATTTTTATAGACCTCTAAAATTTTCCAGTAGCAACCAACATTGGCAACAGCAGCTTTTAAACTCGTGACTGTAGCTAGCTCTCTGCAAAGCCTTTAAAAGAAAGCTGTAGAAAAACAGTAGCTTGTAGTACTAAACTGTGTTGTATTTCTGCAAAAAGAAAAGGGAGAAAAAGGTTTCTCTCAGATCTTTAGAAGCTGTGGGACATAGCATTAAAATACATAGGCTCCCGGCAGCTCCATCTGTTGCAGTAAGGTGGGAGTTAGTATGATTCACCTTTTGGTAGGAACAGCAATTAAAGAAATACTCAGCTAAAACACAGATTTTAAAATAAGGTAATTCCGTCCTTAAAGCATCTGGAATTTGTTGGTTTTGCTCTGTCTGTGGCAAACTTCACCAACAAGGAACAATCATATCCCAGGGCACCGATTTCATGGTGATGCACTTGTAAGGGAAGACCCCTGAAGTAAGGCACGTTTAGCACACCTAAGTGGGGTTCAAAGTGGTGGTGAGAAACAGTAAATCCTTCCTCCTTCTCTCCAAAAGGGGGGGGGGTTGGGGTCAGGAGAAGCCAAGCCAGCAAAGCACGTGGCTTCCCTCTGCACACTCCTCAGCTGGTGCAGCTTATGGTGCTGCAAGTCCAACCGAAGGGCAGTGTGTTTGGAGACGTGCTGACTCCTTGTAGGCTGTCTTCTGTTCAGCAGCTGTGTTTTCATGGATTCTACGTTTCCAATAACTCACTTTTCTAGTCTTTGGTTACCGTTGCTTTAGGAATTAACCTGCTAAAAGTTGGTTTCAACTGTGAAGGCTATGGATCTAGCAAGCATCTTTTAGAGAAGACAAGCAGAGGCTGTACTTCTTAGGCTGACACATGCTCTGCTTTGTTTAGGTACTGTTGTGGGAGTTGTGCTCTACACTGGAAGGGAACTGCGCAGTGTGATGAATACTGCAAACCCAAGAAGTAAGGTAGGGTATGAAAGCAGTATTATAACTAAAACTGGCAGGAATTTGTCATTAAACAAAAAATAAATCCATCCGAAGACAGTATGTACACACTTTAGGGACAACATCATATAAATAATGATTTATATTGTTTAGCCTGTTGTTTAAGAAAGCTGCCATATCAGAGCCTGTTCTCATGTTTTTTTTTTTTTTTCTTTGAGCCTGTTGTTCATGTATCTGCTCACTTTTTTTAACATTGGTAATGCTGATGACTTATGTGGTTATATAGTTAGTATATATTAGTCCCAGGTAGAATGGGAAAGCTTATTTTGCTGCATTCTACTGTAGCTAAGCTAAGACAGGGAGTGGGGCTGTTCATGCAGTCCGCAGCTTTGGACAGCATGAGTCTTTTCTCACCTCTTCAAGCATTCCTCAGCTTCCAAAGGATGGAAATCCTATTTAGCAGGAACTCTTATTTAGTAATCTGGCAACAGTATTGTTTATAAATTTGAGTATGTTTGTAGTGTTTTAAATGAAAAATAAATGTTGACTGGTGAGGAATGGCTCTTTGGATATGGCAGCTCATTCCTTTTGTGAATATTAAATTGAGCTGACAACTTCAGTAGTGTGATTGAAATGTCTTGATTTTATTTCTTTAGATTGGTCTCTTTGATTTGGAAGTGAACTGTCTCACCAAGATCCTGTTTGGGGCCCTGGTGGTGGTCTCACTGGTCATGGTGGCCCTTCAGCATTTTGCTGGCCGTTGGTATCTCCAGATCATAAGATTTCTCCTCCTATTCTCAAACATCATTCCAATTAGGTGAGTCAACTACTAGTTCTTCCCAGCAAGATACGGCTTCCTTTGCATCTTCCTTCCTGCTTCTAGTGTGAACAGACACGTGAAGTCTAATGTATTCCTTGTTTGACAACTGAACAAATATAGAAATTGAATTGCTGTTTGAACACAGGAGTTGCTTTGTTGTTCCTGCTGAGTTTAAGTGTTTTAGTCTGCCCACTGTCTGTGCTCCCTGGCTTAGGCTGCAGGTTAGTGATTTAAGGCCCTACCTCTGTGTTTGAAATGCCTGGTTACTCTGATAAGAGCAGAGCAAAACATAGAGAAGAAGAGATATTTATGCAGCATAGGACCCAAATGCCTTTAGAAGGGACTGCAATTTTGGTATTTAATTGCACCATATTAATAAGCAGTTTGTTATTTTCAGCGTAGGTCTGGGATTCATTTCGGTTCCATTTTTAACCTGCTGTCCCCTTATCAATTACAGTGTCCTTACTTGTCTGCATTCATCATCCTCACAAATTATATCTGTTCTTCTCAATGTAATTTTGCCATATATCTTTTTGAATTACAGTACCAGTGCAGCAGCATGCAGTTCTCCCTGTCTGCCACCCAGCCACTCATTTTGAACATACTTCTCTCTCCACTCTGGCTGTTCAAATGCAGTATAGAAGCCCTGTGCTTTCATTCCATTGTGGCAATTCACAGTGATTTTTTTTCCAAAGTTTTACTTCAGAGACACCTTTTCTCCCTTTCCTTCTCCATAGTTTGCGTGTGAATCTGGACATGGGAAAAATTGTCTACAGCTGGGTGATCCGCAGGGATTCCAAAATTCCCGGGACCGTGGTTCGATCCAGCACTATTCCTGAGCAGCTGGGGAGGATATCCTATTTGCTTACAGATAAAACAGGTATCTATGTAGAAAATACAGCTTTGACTCGTGGTATGTTGTTGTTGTTTGGCTCTTGAAGCATGCTATTAAACCCAAAGTTGAAGGTAAACATAAAAAGCACTTTATAGTTAGTTTTTACAGCTGGATGAAGATAGCCTAGGTGTATGGGCAGAAACATGCCATCAGTCTGCCTGCTGCTGCCATCGCTTCTTGCAGTTCAGCTGATTCAGAAGGACTGAGCTGTAATCGAAAGCTTTGTCTGACATAAAGTCCTTGTCCTGTTCCAGCTGTTCCCAGAAGTTGTCTTTGGTTCCAGCAGGACCAGAGCTATGCTTGCAGCTCTTCCTGGCATTCGCACTTCGCAGGAGATTGCCCTGAGATTTTTAATATTGTCATCTTTAGCCTCAGCCTTTGCTGAGAGCCTGATGCAGTGGCTGATTCAACTTCTGGACCAGATTCTCTTGTATTTGGGATACAGCAAGGGCAAGAACACGCCCTGTGGAATAGGGATGTCGATCCACCTTCCATGTCAATGCTGCTTCTGTTACAGGAACTCTTACACAGAATGAGATGGTCTTCAAGCGACTTCATCTGGGCACAGTGGCATACGGCCTTGACTCCATGGATGAAGTGCAGAGCCACATATTCAGTATATACACACAGGTAGAATTAAACTGGATTGCTTAACTCTTTATTCACAGAACAGTTTTCCAGGTCACCAGACTAATGAATTAATCTGACAGGGATCTGCCTATTACATATTAGTTTTTGGAAAAGTCTAAAGGTGATTGGATACTTAATACATAAATATTAGCCTGATCGCATTTTGCATTCATAGCTTGTTTCACATCCACTAGTCCTCAAATTCCAAGTGCTACAGTACTTGCATGGGTCTGCAGGTGGAAGCACGTGCGTGTGCTGTGTCCTGAGGTCAGACTGTAAAATAGCGTACTATTATTTAGTTATTCGCCACTTACAGCAACCACAGCATTTGCTTCACTGGGAAATTAACACAAGATAATGTTTACTGGATTATGTTGCTTTTTTTGGATGCTGTGTACTGGGGAATTAATAAAGGAAGAGGAGCCATCAGTACTCAATAAGCAGTAACAGAGAACTGTACTTAAATAAAAAAACCCAACCAACAAAAATGATGACAAAAACAAACAAACCAGAAAACAGACTTTGGATTTATTTTCTGTCATTTTTGACTCAATCTCTAGAGAAAACTTGATTACTGGTTAATTATTTGCCAACGTTTTCAATCCTTGTCAAGACCGTTTTGAGGACTGACTAGTCTGCTGTGAGGATAGTGCTGCATGTCAGTCTAAATGCCCTTCAGCTGGGGTTTGCTGTGTTTGCTTTGGTTAAAGCCTGTTGCGACAGTGCTGATGAGCTGCGGTAGTAAATCTGAAAATCTTGTGTGTTGTAATCACTAGAGTGTGGAAAGTAGCACTTGGCCTTGCACTGGTGAAGGACGTGTCTCATGAAGCAGTTACCGTTGTGAAGTGAGATCCCTCGTAACGAGAAGCATTTGCGGGCAGCGATTCATTTTGAACTGTAGTTCTTATTCTTTGCTCTTATTTTTACCACGTTGTGGCCTTTGACCTGGAAGCGAAACTTTTGTCCTCTTGACACTAAAGGTTAACAGAGCAGGAAACTAGATTGCTGCATGCCGCCTCTTCAACCAGGATAATTTAGTAATTGTGCAATTATCTGAAGAGTCGATTCTGATACTAAAAATAGTATTAAAAATTAAATGAATGCAATTAAGATTTTCTAGGTCCGTACAACTCATCTGTTTTCTGTTTTCAGCAGTTACATGCTCTTGCACATGAAACCCAGCTGAGGCTGAACGTCCAGAGCCACTGGTCTTTTGTGGGGGCACAGTGGTTTCACCCAGCCCTGTGACTTTGGCCTGGCACCCATCGGTGTTTGGTAGCTCTGTGACAGCGTGCCCTTTTCTCATGTGTTTTCTGAAAACATGGGTGAATTTTTTGTGCGCACCTTTCTCCATCAGTGACACTGATGAACAAGTCATGTAGTGTTCCCAGTGGTGATCAGAGTTGAAGTGTGCAATGAGCACGTCTCATCCCAAGGGACGTAAGAGCTTGCACGGCTTACGTATGATGTGGTTTTCGCTGAAAGTAAAGTCTCAATTAGGATCATTTTCTCTGCACTGAGGCTGTTCTCCTTTTCTATAAGCAGTCTCAGGAGCCGCCCGCTGTGAAAGGCCTCACCTTAGCCACCAAGGTGCGTAAAACCATGAGCAGCCGTGTGCACGAGGCGGTGAAGGCGATCGCGCTGTGCCACAACGTGACGCCGGTGTACGAGTCCAACGGGGTGACGGACCAGGCTGAAGCTGAAAGGCACTACGAGGACTCGTGCAGGGTGTACCAGGCCTCCAGTCCCGATGAGGTCAGTTCGTAGAGTCCGGCTCATGTTCCCGCACTTGTGTTTTGTCCAGGATGTATTTTGTAGCTTAATAACTTCAGTTCCTTTGGCAAAGGTGGAAGTTGTGCTGGGTAGCCCTCCTGTCTGAGGAGGCATCCCTTCCTGTGTGGGTGAGACGGACCCGGGCCCTGAGGCAGCGCTGCAGGATGACCGGAGTGAGCCAGAGGTTCACAGCCTGTGGGCTGTGCTGTGCCATCTTCCACCAACAGCACTGCAGCCGGGGCTGAGTGTGGTGCTGCAGGAGGGGGAAACTTGGCGGCTTGTCACTGAGACTTTTATTGGTGCTTCTTGGATGTATCATCTTTGATGTAATCACAGTAAAAAAAAAAAAAAAAAAAAAAAAGACAACTTTTCAATTGTATAATTACATTTGCTCTATACTTTTGAAAGGCTGAAGTTTCACCCTTTTGGTAAGAATCCTAGTGATGGTCTACTAAGATCACCCAGTTGATGGATTCTTCCATTTATTGCCCCAAATAAAACAGACTTGCCTCTGATAATAAACTTTCCACCTTTGACGTCAGAAGAGAAGCTAACTTTCCTCATAGTAAGAGGTGAGAACTTGTTTGCAAATAAATAAATTCATTGCTTAAAGTCCTCAAATAGCCAGTTTTCTGAACTGTGTGCGTGTATTATTGAAGGACTGGCATAGAGATTCCACATTTTGTGCCATTCAGAGTATTCCCTGTAAATATTTATTTTTCTTCCCAAGTAGACAATTCATTCATTCTGGGTCATGTGATCTTGTCTGTATTATACAAAAGCTGCATCTTTGCTTTCCCCTGTTCCCTTGAAGTGCCCATAGTGACAACAAATGTTTGGACCTCTCTGGCTTGGGAGCTGGGGGGAAGATCACACGCTGTAATCTCGGTCTGTTTTGCTTACCTGCTTTTCTCCTCTAATGTGTTGCTCTCCCCCATGAAGGCAGCTTTACATAAAGCAACTGCCTTTGGATTGAAATGAGAGCTGAATGATTTCCAGATGGTAATTTCTGTATTTGAGGTTGCTTTTTTTTTTTTTCCTAAAGCTTTCACTGGCTACTTTTGCACACATCCTCAGTTTATTTACATATATACTATGGTATATACTTAAGTCAGTGATTTTTTTTTTGCATGATGTTATTCTGTCTTTAAAATATTTATGCAGCAATTTGTCTGAAATACCGAAGGAATTATTGTTTGTTTGTTTATTTTATTATAGCATGATGACTGTTCCTTCCAATGTTTAGTTTTTTTCCTTTCTCCTAATGTCTTAAGTGGAGAATTCCAGTGGGTTCAGAAATCAGATATGCTTTGTTGCACTGAAGAAATCTTGTCTGTAGGTCTCAGATATACAAATATTGTTTAGACGTCCTCTGTGCATGTCATACTAGATGATACAAAATGCGGGATCAGCACAAGTCAAGTCCTTGTGAAGAGAATGATGCTGTTAAATAACATTCCCTGTAGGGGAATGTCTTTGGACTCCTGTTAAAGCCAGCCTTTGAAATCCTATATCAATAAAATATTACCATGGCAGGGAAGGTCAGTTTATGAAATGAGTACAAAAACTTGTATTCTCTTTACTTTAACAGCAAGGGTAATTTCTACCAGTTGGCATAGGATTCATTTCCTGTAACAGAAAGCAGGATTTCCTAAATTTGTTTCCTGTGCACACTGCCATTTAGAAGTCTTGAAGTATCTTTATTCAGATATCGGTTACAGCCTTGGGGCTCTGCAAGCGTGTCAGTTGTAGCCATACAGTAACTAACAGGGGAAATGAAATAGATATAATCTGATCAGAGATAAGAGTGCCTGAGATTCCTGGGCAAACAGTCTTTAACCCTGACAACCCGCCACAGCTGCCAGGACATGAAAGAGTGCTCTGATCAATGGGCTTCTGCCTGTTGCCTGTGAGCCTAGGCAACCCTAAATGGGATGTTTGCAGGGAAACTCATAGCGCAGAAGGATCAATTTGTCTCTTTAGAATGAAGCTTATTAGCCGATATTCACTTTGATGGCTTGGATAATTTAATTATCAGAAAGGGCAAAGTTGGGGGGATAGTGCACTGGGCTGGTCTAGCTGCTCTGGTCTGTAGTGCACAGATCTGTGTTTGACCTGGCCAGGACAGGGCTGCTAACTCCTGGAGTGCGCTCAGGGACCTACTGATTTCTCCTCATCTGTCAGTGTGGGCTCTCCTGAAGCTGTATTGAGGGGTTTCCATCTTGGTAGCAGCTGCCAGCCTATCTTGGATGTTTCTCACCTTTTCACTGTGACTGGGAGCCCCACCAGCTATTGGTTTAGGGGTGCAGAGCAGAGCTCCTTTGCGCTGCTCTGGAAGCACGTTCCTGGCCCTGCTGGAGAGCTGGCAGTTTTGTTCAGTTGGTGGTGTGCCCTGGTGTTCAGGGCCAAGCACGCTGTGCTGTGTGGTGAATGGGGATGGTAACTCCAATGCTTGTAGGGGATCTGGTGGGAACACTTCAAAACTGTATCACTTTTCCTCTCGGGTTACTCACACAGCAGCGTGGAGGCTGGGAGGTGGCGAGTTCAAAGGGGTCAGCCCCACTTCCCGAGTTGGATGTGCTTCACCTGGAGGGCCATTGAGGGCTGAAAGAAGTGCCCCTGGACGTGGCCGCAAGGAGGAGGGGCCGTGTCCTTCATTGTTCCTCCCCTGCTGCCGTCGTACCTTTTTGTGGTCCCAGGGCTGCCCAAAATGAGCAGCGTTGCACAATGAAATGCAGCTAATTGGAACTACGACATGCGCAGCATGGCAGGGATCCCACACTGCTCTTCCCGTCACTCTGCGGTTCAGGGCTTTCCTTTCTGGAGGTTCAAATGCTTTCTGATGTAGGATTGGAACGAGACACTGGCAGGAGGGAGGAAGGGGGCATCTGGAAGGCAGTAGCAATGGAGGTGCCTTAATTGCTGGAGTGGGGAGCAGAGATTTATGTCTCCTGCCCACGCTGGTGAGCTGCAAATGTCTGAACATTTAGTGCCGTGTACACTGAGCGAGTGCTCGTGTAACATTGCACTGCGACAAATTCTTAATTGTTGCTTATTCACCAGAGTATTAGAAACCTGAGCTCAATCTCTGCTCTGGGAGGCGGTGAGGAGACACTGTAATGCACTGAGGATGTCTCAAGGAAAGCTGAAAAAGAATCTCGAAAGATCCTTTGATTTGTTGTAAACTTTGTGAATAAGCCTGCAAAAACTTGCTCACGTTAAAACAAATATCAATTCAAAATGACATAAAGGCCTTTAAAGACAAAGCCAAATCAACTCATGTTTTTTCATCTGATGATTTAAGAGTAACTTAAGAAATAAAAGGATGACTTTAGGTCATTTTTTAAACCTAACAGGAGATGAAAGGGAGCTGAAATCACAAAGGATTGTCCAATTAGACCAACTGTATTAACTTCCTTTGTAAAATCTTGACTCGATGCAAATATTTGTAGATTTAATTTCTACCAGTATCTAATGATTTCCCACAATAAATACCATTTCCATCTAAGAAATTTCAGGTAATAATGAAGTAAGATCAGAGCCTCAAAAGCCCTAGGAATAATTAACCTTCAATCAGCAGCAACTGTGTGCCCAACACTCTCACGCTTTGGAAATGTCACCATAAAATACTTGTAATATTTTGTGTTTGTTTGAATAAAGTATCCCTTGATCTTTCCTGGAGGGTGGTGATACCTGGGCTCGTGTTAGCTGCTGCTGCCATCCTTAAAGAAGTAAAAATAAAGAACTGATGTGTGGAGAGAAGGGGCTCTCTGCTAAGAAGTGCCAGTGAGGCAGCTTCCAGCTGCTTTGCTGCTGATTGGAAATTGCTGCTGAAACATTACTACCAATCAGAGTACTACAGAGTCTCCGTTTCTTTGGTTTTTTTTCTAACGTAAATTTTTAATGTGCTCTGCATTAGTGTTTCTGGCCTTGATGTTGTAAATCCAAGGTGAAAGTGGTGTTTTGAATTCTGGATTTTGTAAACAGCAAGCTGCCAAATAGTGCATTCAATAAGTATGTGTCTGTAAGCGGATTTTCCTCAGGTGTTCTGGGTGCTCCAGACCTGGGCAGATGGAGCCTGTGCCCCTCTTGCTGAAGGTTTGCTGCTGGATGCTGCAGGGGGCTGGCTCCTCCTGCTGGGGGTCCAGGCAGGCTGCGGAGTTGGCTTGGGCCTGGGCTGGCCTGCCCAAACACCGAAAATACTGGTACTAAATGTTCAACAGCAGGAGAAGCCCGCTATTGTAAGCAGTATCGGAGTGCTGTGTATAGCGTGTATCATTAGGTGGAGGTCTCAGCAGTCTGATCCACAGGCCACTGGTTTTTTTTGGACTCCACCTATGTGCAAGACCCAAAACTGCTAGACTGGGGCTGGCATTTCACTTTTTGGCTCAATGAATGGGAATGGTTTTAATTCATAAAGCATAATTTCGGAACTAGATTACAGCCTGCTGTGCTTTCCCTCTCAGGTGGCCCTGGTGCAGTGGACTGAGAGCGTGGGCTTGACGCTGGTGGGCAGAGACCAGTCCTCCATGCAGCTGAGGACACCGGGCGGCCACATCCTGAACTTCACCATCCTCCAGATCTTCCCCTTCACTTATGAGAGCAAGCGCATGGGCATAATCGTCCGGGTAGGTGGCTTTGGTGATGCTCTTCTGTCTTTGTGACTCTCCTGTGAATGCACCGTGGGAGGTACAACGCGTTGGCTCTCAGGGCAGTGTGCCTCCTCAGGCTATTAACCAGTTCTGTGGTTGGAGCCAACAGCATCTCGCTGCTGGGTTAGTTTGGTGATACATCCTTTCCTTGGTCACATATGAACATAGAAATAGGAAGGACTGGTGGAGCAATAAGGAATGAAAATCAGAATATTTTGGCTGTCTGTGCACTGAACCAAGACTCAACCGTTCTGATGGTAAGCAGAGGTGCCGTGTTGTCTCTCAATTAAGGCTCTTCCTAGAAAGCTCAAAGCCAGCGCTGCCAGCAAAAGAAAGAGTCACAGCCACCCTCTGCCCTGAGACCTGAATTCAGCATTCCCTCATGTGGCAGCTGGCCTGGAAGAGGCGCTGGGTGAGCGCAGGACTGCTCTCCCCAGGGGATGAGGCCCCATCAGCCTCAGGGGAGCTCCAGCTGATGCTGAAACTTCGCTCTGCATCCCTAGGGCTGTCCCTGTCCCTCTGTGAAAGTTCCTGCCCTGTCACATCTGTGCCATCATCAGAGATGTAGGCATGCGACGAGGTGATGGACAGGAACTGGGAAGGAGCAGAGGGATTGTGGACTGGTGCTGCAGCAAACAGCCTCAGCAGGTTGCTCGTGGTGGTGGGAAGTGCTGCCCACAACTCTGCTGGGTCCCATGGAAGTACAGGACTCCAGAGGAGGCATTTGATGTAGCTGCGGGGAATACGGTGGGTTGTTGTTTGTTTTTTTTTTTTTTTGTTTTTTGTTTTTTGCGCTAGCAGCTCAAAACCATGCTGAGAATGCAATATCATGAACAGAGTTTGAAACCAGCTGAGTGGTGCAAGCAGGTAGGTTTATCAGCAGGCAGGCACTGTGGAGGCTGAACCTGTGCCCAGCTGAAATGGTGCACATACCTTTGTGATTCTGTCTGCAAACACAATAGGAGACCAGACTCTTAGAAGTTAATTACCTTGAAAAGAAAGAAGAAGAAAGTGTGGGTGTTCTAAAAACACTAGAGGTGAATTGGTGCCATTATTGTCGTTAGTTTGCAAGATAGTGCTAGGGAATCGAAGTTAAAAAAAAAATAAACAAGCCCAGCTGAAGTGAGCCACTTCCATTTTCCTGCAAAGAAAACGAGATGAGGCAATTTGAATATTTCTTTTGCAGATAATTGAAACATCCTTGTTATTTTTACTGAAAGCACAGACGGATAATTGATATCAGGAATTTAAAGTATGAATAGTAAACCTATAATCCAGGACAAGAAATGATTTGCTGTATCATTTCGTGGGATCTGCAGCCTTGTTATTTAGGGTGGGGAATGGGTAAGACTGATTTTTGCCTCCTTGTAGTCTGAGCTAAAACTAGGTTGCTTTGTATTTATTTCGAGGTATCTGGATACAGGGTGTAAAATCATCTGTCTCACATTCAAGGCACAACAGTAGGAAGAATTGCCTTTGTTGTTGTTGAAAGCAGTTGTGACCAGTATCTCATACGTGGGCCCCCTCTGCAGCAGATTTATTTGGTTTGCTTGCGTTTGTTACCTGAACTTCTTGGGAGCTCAGCCCCTGTCAGAAGCAGGACCATGAAGGGGTGATGTTGTCATATTGTGCAACACAGTGGTCGCATTCAACAACAATAAATACCACAGAGAACTTCAATTTTCCTATTACCGTGAGATTTTGTGATTAGGATGGAACTGCAGTGTGTGCACACGGTAACCTTTGCAAACCCATGCACGGTGATCTGTGTTCTGTACAGATGGAAATTCCCGAAAGCTCATGCAAATGGATGTCTTTGCTTTATGTCACCTGAGTATTTTGGACTGGGATCTCCTATCACTCAAAGAACATCATTTAGACGCTGGATCACAGGCCTCAGTGTGGCAGCATGAATACATATTTCAAGTTGTTCCAGGCTTGGGAATATTAAAACATGCCTGGGGGCAGGAATGCTTGTTGAAGTGGGCTGATAGGCTGAGCTTGTACAAAGCAGGCCGTGCATTAAATCTTTGAGTCTACAGCCCCAGCTGAATGTGTTTGAACATACAGGGCCCCAGAGATGTGCCATGCTGCATGGGACAGCTGCCACACACGAGCATAGTGCACAGGCACGGGCAAACAGCACGTGTGATTTCTTCAGGTGGATTGTATCTTATAGTGAAAGCGATACAGACTTCAGGCAACCTTTTCAAGTCCTAGAAGAAAAAGATGAGCAATAAATGACCTTTCCCCCACCACTGCTTGTAATAAAGTACAGGCTTCTGTTGTTGTGTCAGAGGTGTAAGAAGTGGGCTAACCATCAGAACTGGAGAATGCTTCATTAAATAGTGTTTGTGCGCTCAGCAGAGAAATGGAAGGTCTGAAGTTCTTTCTTGCCTAAGTGGAAAGGTTCCCTTTTATCTCTCCCCTCTTTATGTATGATAAAACAATAAGATACAAAGCAGTGATTTGAAGCTTACGCCTTTTAAAATAATGTTAGCTACATTCCTCTCATGTAGGAAGAAAATGTTTCCTACTGTGCGTTTCTGTATTTAACATAGTGCTGCTGAAGAAAACAGCAAAACTCCCACTGCTGGTCAGCAGGAGCAATACCAGGGCCAGAGCTGGTGTCTGTGGGATGGGTTTGTGCTGTTAACAGAAGCACTGCCCACCCTGTTGTGCCTGTTCAGTGAGTGTCTTCGTTTTGCAGCTGGTGAGCTACTGCTGTGCTGCTAGGAGCAGCCCCCTCTGCACCCCATGCAGAACCAGGGTTTGAGGAGCAGATGTTGACTGCCTGTGTGTTACCTCGCTTCGTTCCCGTGTACTCCAAAATGCTGTCTTAGAGCAGGATTTGTGTTTGCATTAAGAGTAGTTAAATGGTAACTGACAAGTAAAATTATTGAGCATCCATGTATGCATGTGTAGGCAGTCATGTTGGTTTTGGTCCGTGACTTGCAAGGTGGTTACCTGTTCAGTAGATCTTCTGCAGCTGTGCTGCGTGTCTGAAGGCCGGAGAAAAGGGAAAGCAGCATGAAGTGCTGAGGAGACAACAGAGGCAGTGTGCCGGGAGAGGGAAGAGAGCAGCTGTAGTACAAAACTGCACTCAGAACCGCAGCAAGCAGGATTCAGGTGGTGATATTTTCTGTTCAGCCATACAGATATTGCCCATTCTTAGAAACTGCCATTTTTCCAGCTAGCAGGAGCCATTGTGGTTGCCTTGCCAGGCTTCCTGCATAACCTGGGTCTGGGATTTCAGCAAGTGATTCATGCACGGCGCTGAGCAATGGCACAGAATCCTTGCAGGACCCCGCCTCCCCTGCTGGTCCCGTCCTCTCTGGCTCTCGTAAACAGATCTCCTCCAACACACAGCTCTTAGTAAATAAAGCAGTAGTTGATTCTGAAAACAAGCAGCAGATGTTGCCTGGCTTGGGATATTTTTGCAAGATCTGTTTGTTACGTGTGATCAACTGTCATTTCTGTAGCTGATTATTTCAGTTCTAAGAAGCCCTGTTTTAGCAAAGCAGCAGCTCTTAGCAGTGCTATTTACTTACTTATCTTCTTGAAAGGAGGCCTGTTTGTTTGACCACAACATTTTCCATTCTTCTTTCTCTTTGCTTTTTTCCCCTTACCCATGTGGAATGATCTCTGTTGCAGAGCAAAGATAGTGCTATTGTCATATCTGGAATTGAGAGAAGCCTTTGAACTGCGGCCAGAATCAGACCACGGTGGAAAAAGATGCTTCTCCAAAACAATGTAACTGGCAAATCTCTGTGTGGATTTATAGCGCGATCTTACCATAATATGAGAACGCACTAACCTCCTACTGAACTTGCTGAGAGGAAATGACTAATGCAAGGAGATAGCTGATACAGTATTTATATTGGACAAAACCTCTCAACTATCTTAGCCAGTTCTGCAGCACGGGAAGTGGAGTCCTTATGCAGTTTCCTACAGAGATGTTGTTAGACATTTCTAAATCAAATAATTTCATAGATACACCCTTACCTTACCTCTGACAAAAGCGCGTTATGCTTTATTGAAGTAGGTTCTGGTTGTTTTGGTAGTTGCACTCATTTTGCTTTGGAGAGGTGGAATGTGTGGCTGTCAGTACGTGAAGGCTGAATGTTTCAGGGCTTTGAAAAAAATTCTTAAGCTTAATGGTAAGAATTGTACTTGTGAAGATCTTTGAGCTTGGTTAAAATGCTCAGTAAAGGATCTTCGTTATCCTTGGCCACTTAATTTTCTCAGCCAAGACACTTATATTTTTTCTTATATTTTTGGATTTTATCCAAATGAATATCACTTATATATTTGGATTTTTAGAATCAGCATCAAGTGCTGCTTTTTCTTGCTGTGGAAGTAAACCTTGTTTGATGGGTGCCACAGGACATCAGGCCTTTACCTCCTGACTTGCACTCTGTGTGGGAGAGCCATCGCCACCACTTTCAGTAATGGCAGAACAAATTGATACCCATATTATATAGTGCAAAAATGAAACAGCATTTATTGTGCTTTTCTTTCATTTCCTTTTTTTACATAAAGTATTTCTCCTCCTTTGTTCATGACCGTCTATTTCCAGACCTTCCTGGGCTTTTTGTTTTTGTGTCTGAAGTTTATTTTCTTCCTATCCCTGGTGGCTTTCTTCGTTGATGGAGTGGTTTGTTCCTTACTCGTTGTTTTGTCTCCTTTGAGGAAATTGCCAGAGTTTCCATTAGCTTGTAATACTGATAGCTGTGACCTCCTTAGGTACCTGCCTGGTTAGAAGGGATTTTTTAATTTGTGGTAATGTAAATATGCTTTGCTTGCAGCCTACAAATTACTTGTATCAGATAAGGCAGGCAGCAATCTAACCTTTCTGCAGCAAGCATAAACTTTAATTATGCCTGTGCTGTATAATGTAACGGGCAGCAGATGAGAGTGACTTTCAGTCTGTTGAGCTTTGTGCATCTGTTTTATTGTTTCAGTAAGTATGAAGCAGGTTTTCAGGGTGAGGGCACATGCTGTCAGGATCACATGTTGCTGATTAAGAAGCTGATCGTACTTGTCTGAATTCCTGCTGCAAGTAACTGAATTGCAATTGAGTAGCATCTCCTTCTGGCCCTGAGACAAGATGCTGGGCCAGGTGGGCTTTCAGCCTGACACGGTGCTGAAGATACTTTTGTGTCTGTTGTGTTGAGCTCTGTGGAGAAGGACCTGGGTGTTCTGATGGATGACAAGCTGGCCATGAGCCGGCAGGGTGCCCGTGTGGCCAAGAAGACCAATGGTATTCTGCAGGGCATTAAAAAGAGTGATCTCCCCCTCTTCTCTGCCCTGCTGAGGCCACATTTAGAATACTGTGTTTGGTTCTGGGCTCTCCAGTTCAAGAAAGACAGGGATCTCCTGGAAGGAGGCCAGCGGAGGGCCATAAAGATGGTGAAGGGCCTGGAGCATCTCCCTTATGATTAAAGGCTGAGTAACCTGGGACTGTTCAGCCTGGGGAAACAAAGTATGAAGAGGATCTGATAAATGTTTATAAATATCTAAAGGGAGGTGGGAGGCAACTGGATGAGGCCAGACTCTTCTCAGTGGTGAGTAGCAATAGGACAAGGAGCAATGGCCTAAAACTTGAATGTAGGAAGTTCCGTGCTAACATGCGGAAGAACTTCTTTACGGTAAGGGTGACAAAGCAGTAGAACAGGTTGCCCAGAGAGGTGGGGGAGTCTCCTTCTATGGAGATATTCAAGACCTGTCTGGACCCCACCTGTGCGATCTGTTGTAGGGAACTGCCTTAGCAGTGGGGTTGGACTCAATGATCTCTTGAGATCCTCTCCCAACCCCTGCGATTCTGTGATTCTGTGAAAAACTCCTTGCTTACCTTGCTGAGCCCACTCTAAGTGTGCTAATATTGCCCCAGCTTTGACTCTTCTGCTTCTTCAGGATGAATCAACAGGAGAGATCACCTTCTACATGAAGGGAGCCGACGTGGTGATGGCTGGGATCGTGCAGTACAACGACTGGCTGGAAGAGGAGGTACGGGGCAGTCTCTCTTAGTGTGGGAGTCCCTTGTGTAAGTGCTTTTCTCCTATCAGGGCAACACCTGGCAAAGCTTCTTTGTCATTGTGCCATGAAGGGAACAAGTCCTAAAATACCTGCAGGCCAAAAGATCATGCATGTTGGCAATTCAGTGGGTTAGTCTTCGCCCAAACATATGTGCACTAACAAGGAAGTCAGGTGGTAAGCTCAGCATACTTAGTGCAGAGTAATTTCCGTAAATAAAATGGATGTTGCTCAAAACTGATTGCCATTCAAGGTCACCAGATCTGTCACGAGCTTGATTCTATGTCTGGATTTATTTTAGACTGAAAAATCTAGTTTCAAAACTCCATTTGGCAGCTTTGTGCTGGGATGCGTTTGTCAGACTGCAGTAATGTTGACACACAGTTTGTAGCAGTGGCTTCGGTTACTGGTTCTCTCCAGCCCCACACCTCAGTGTTCACAGAAATAATGCATGGCCTTATTTTATTGAGTTTATGGCCAAAGATTCCATGTCATCAAATCAAAGCTCTGTGTTCTTAGTGGCATAGCAAACGAAATCAATGGGGCTGTTTTTGCTGCAGTGATATGGCAGAGGGGACAGTTTTGTTTCTGATCACTGGGATAGATTACAAACCATTGCAGATCTCTTTTTTTTTCCTTTTGAGTTTATCGTGCACTTTATCAGATGTTATAGACTCACTGGGGTTGCTCAAATGGGACGGTTATTTTCTTAACCTGCTATCTTGCATTGCAATCTCTGAAATGCTGTGCATAAATCATTTTACTTGAGATGCAGTTTATGGTTTACAATGTGATTCTTCTTTCCAGTGTGGTAACATGGCTAGGGAAGGCCTGAGGGTTCTCGTTGTAGCCAAGAAATCTCTCACCGAAGAGCAGTATCAAGACTTTGAAGTAAGTTACTTGTTTTTTCTGTTTCTTTTTCTTTTTTTAAACAAATAATCACAGAAATGACTCTCACAGACCTTTCATGATAATGCCGCCTCTCATCTCCCTGCTCCTTCTGCTAGAATTGCCATTTTTCAGCATCTTGCTGTTCTTTTAATCAAAGTGACTTTAAAAGTGATATGTAGGAAACTGGATCCCATCCAGGAATTCCAGAACCATTCCTGATTCCTGCTTTATAATCCTCTGCAGTGATACGTTCTGCAAATATCCATTATTTGTTAGGCAAAAGTAGTGTTTGCTTGGGGCAATGTATTGGCCTTAATTTGTGTTGTTGCATTTTGACGTTCGGGAAAGCTACAAACGCAGAGATGAGGTGGTGGAAAGGTTTCATTTGGGGATGTGTCAGTCACCACAGCCATGGCTGGGCCCTGAGCTGCTAGGGGGTCATTCCCAGGCTTTTCTACATGTGCCAGGACAAGGACACAGAATACCTGAAACGCTTTTCAGCCCGTTCTGTAACAGCACCTCGTGCTAGAGGGCCGTTACAGGTAGCGTCTCTGAATGACAGCTAACAGATAGCTTTGGGGGTCATGCTGGCTAGCCCTATGTTGCACAAAAATTTGAGCTAGCTGTTAGAGTGAGCGTGGCTATGGCTGCTCTGTCCTCAGGCACGGTACGTCCAGGCGAAGCTCAGTGTGCACGACCGCTCGCTGAAGGTGGCCACGGTCATCGAGAGCCTGGAGATGGAGATGGAGCTGCTGTGTCTCACCGGCGTGGAGGACCAGCTGCAGGCGGATGTGCGGCCCACTCTGGAGACGCTGAGGAACGCTGGCATTAAGGTCTGCCCAACCCAGCCCTGGCACGAGCACCTGGCCCCTCTGGAGTCTGCTGTCCTGCAGGCAGAAAATGGGAAAAGTTTGGGGCCTGCTGAAGTAAATGTTTGAGTGGGTGCCCTTTGTGAGCCAGACCGGTGAGGCTGGCTGATGTATTTGTACACGACTTTAGGTACAGAACATGCTGGAAGTCTTAAATGTTAACTGAACAGGAGAAAGTATGTTCTGTGATGCTATGAACGGCGTGGAACTGCGTCAGCTTGGGTGTCAGGAAAAGGCTCTGCCCCAGAGGGCGGTGGGCATGGCCCAGCTCCCCAGGGCAGTGGGCACAGCCCTGAGCTGCTCTCAGGGAGTGTTTGGGCAGCGCTCTGATGTAGGGTTTGGATTTGGGTGCTCCTGTCTGAAGCTGGGAGCTGCCCTCCGTGATCCATGTGGGTCCCTTCCAACTTGGGATATTTTATGGCTGTGTGGTGGTCCGTACTCTTCTTTCCCCAGCCTGCCCTGGATCCTTCTGCAGGAAAACCGGGTGCCTCGGCAGGGAGTCGCTGAAGGAGACTTTTGCAGTTGCGTGGAACAGCCGGTTCGGGTGTGGGCCGGTGCTGGCCCGTGGGTGTCAGTGCAGCGCAGTAGCCACTAGAGGGAGCCTGAGCCAAGAGAATGAGGGGCTGGAGACGTTCTTGGCTTTTTGGGCTCCTGCGTCTGATGCGGGCACTAACGGCCCCAGCTGTGCCCGCTGGTGGAGGATTCCTGCTTAGTTTTCCTCCCGGAGAACTTGTCATTCAGGTCCTAGGCTCACAAAAGGGGTAAAACATGCACTAACCATTCAGATTTGAGCAAGCGAAGTAAGTTAAAGATTCTGCTTGTGGCTTCTCTGCTTTTCAGTATCAAAGTGAGCAAAACCTTGAGCTGTGCTGTAAATCCAGCAGCAGGGCTGTGCTTGGGATGTAGTTTGGCAGTGGAATTCCTGGCTTAGGAACATCTCCCAGAAGTGCTTTCAGTTTGGAGCCGCCTCCGTGAACAGCAGGACCTCGAGCCGCTCGCTGGGCACGCAGGAAAAAGCCAAAACTGCTGAGCAGCGCCGTGCATGGCTTGGGGTGCGAGGTGTGCGAGGGTTGCACGGGGCACGCTGTGCGTCCAGCCACTGCTGGGGGGGTTCATTAGGACACGGCACACAGGAAGTAAATCACAGCTGGAGGCAGTGTGATAATTAATTAATCACACGGACCATTCTGCTAGGATCAAATCATTTCCCAAGCTAAGACTGTTAAGCAACTAAGTGAGTCTTTGTGCATGTCTTTTTCTTTTTTTTTTTTTCTTTAAGATTAAATATTCTTGGGTATTGCCTTGAAAGTGTAAAAACAGCCGTGCAAAAAAAAAAAAAAAAAAAAGGCAACAAAAAAAACAAAGGAAAAACAACCAACAAACTGACATGTGTACAGTATGGAGGGAGTTCTCTGCCGGATTGTAGCAGAGCATTGCTGCTGAGTATGGCTGCTGACATTGCTTTCTAATGTCCCCCCCTTGCCAGCACAAAATAAAAGGAGCAGCGTGTGTATCTTTATACATATGTAAAATAAAAAATATTTAAAAAAAAAAATACAACAACAACAAAAAACCTTAACACGAAACCAACTCAGTCTGTTCCAGATGCACACATCAGCAGTGAGCTAACCCCAGTTGCATCATCCACGTTGCAGGCAGGGCCGTGAGGGATATTTCTGCAGAAGGGCCTGCTTATTTCAGCACATAAGCAATAGCTGGAGTGGGACATGTTAACACACGTGTTCACGTTCTTCAGCTTGCACTTTGTGCGTTATATTGGCAGAACCTTGAAAAATTGCATGTGGAACAATGTTATATATAGTTTGCAACCTCTTTTGTGTTTTGGTCTCTTTAAAATCTTTATTTTAATCAGTTCTTGTGCATATTAAAATAGGGCTTTTTTTAGAAAGTATGTGTATGTATATGCTAACAGTCCTTTTATGTGCCTGAGCTGGCAGGTGGTACTTCTAGATGCCCTGCAGACGTGGCTCTGGAGTTCTGTGCTTAACACAGTGAATCCTTGGATTTTAGGTGTGGATGCTGACAGGGGATAAGCTGGAGACGGCCACGTGTACAGCGAAGAACGCGCATTTGGTGACGCGCACACAGGACATCCATATATTCAGACTAGTGAGTAACACCCCTGTACCTCTCTCAGGACCTATTTAGGACACCAAATTCTGGGACAGGGGAGGATGCTGAGGTCGCAGCTCTGTTCCAGCAGCAGACCTAGATGATTTATGTTCTTTTAGCCCGGCGTTCTCTCCCGCCTCGTTTCTCAGCATGCTGCCTGTCCCTGTTGCTTTTGCTCCCTTTGAGACTTGCTTGTCCCATTGCCCTCCCCCAGCAGAGCATCCCCTCCCTCACGGCCGTGTTTCCCTGCAGGTGACGAACCGCGGGGAGGCCCACCTGGAGCTGAACGCCTTCCGCCGGAAGCACGACTGCGCGCTGGTCATCTCTGGCGACTCGCTGGAGGTACGCGGCCTGCTGCCCCGGGCTGCCCCAGTGCTTCTGTAGAGAAGTGTTCATAGAACAAACGTCAGTGATGCTTCTGATCTCTGTAAATTAGGTGTGTCTGAAATACTATGAGTATGAGTTCATGGAGCTGGCTTGCCAGTGCCCTGCCGTCGTGTGCTGCAGATGCGCTCCAACGCAGAAAGCCCAGATCGTGCGTTTGCTGCAGGAAAGGACTGGCAAGCTCACCTGTGCTGTGGGTAAGGGCCTGGCAGGAACCAGAAAAGCAGTTTTGCCTTCCTTCTAGTATCCTCAAACTCTTGTTCATCTCTTAGGTGAAGAGTCTGTGGTTTAGTGTCTGTGGGGACATCTGTAGCTGTGGCTGGTATGGAAAGACTGAAAAGTGTTTTAAGTGGGTTGGACTTCCTTAAAAACCATTGGGTTTCTTTACAAGTCTGACTTCTGACAGCTTCAGGCTACAAGCAGGCGGAGATTGAAGTCAGAAAGAAGTGTGTTTTGGCTGTGTATGTGTGCAGTAAGAGATCCTTTATTCCTGCGACCATTCCAGCCAGGGATGAGTGACCGTGTACATGTACATGGTGTCATCCCATAACCCTGGAAATGCTGAGATAAGGAACTTTTTATTTGTATGTGGGGGGGATGATTGGTAAAATGAAGATTTGCATCTGGAAATGCACAGGTGTTTGGGGTGGTACCTTCACACAGCAGAGTTTGAACGTCATCAGATGCAGCACTATTGTTAATGGGAGCTTTTTGTCAGCACTGCAGGTGAGGTGGTACACCTGCCAGGCAGGCTAACTCATCACTGACCTCGAATTCACGTAGGTCTATAAAAAAACAAATGGCAATTTTCTGAAAGAATAAAAATCCTCAATTTCTATTTAAAATCCTGCTTTTGTGAATAGAGTTCAGTATTTCTTCTGGTATTGCAGCCTGGTCCAGACACCTTAGATAAGGCTGAAAGTTGTTTTTGTTGCTTAACTACCAATGTAATGAATCCATGCTGTGACCTGCAGGTGACGGAGGGAATGATGTGAGCATGATTCAGGAGGCTGACTGCGGAGTCGGAGTTGAAGGAAAGGTGAGATTATCCTCTGCTTGGTAAGACCTCCTGCAGCAATTCAGAAACTTGTTAGCAAGTAGCTCTTAAATGGACCCTCAGAAACTGGTGCAAGAAAGTGAGAAGCTTCCCCAGGAATAATCAGTCAACCAGTAATGAAGTCACAAGCAGTTTTAGCCGAGTTGAAGTTTCTTATTTGATTACTGGGAGATTCCCTGAGCTTGGACCACCATGTTAATTTTGGGATTTTTAATCACATGTAGGTGCTCCAAACGCTGGGGTTATGATTGCTTTAATAGTATACACTCTACAGATGCAAGTAAAATGAGTTTTATTATTTTAGAAAGCCTCAAGTTAGAGCTCTAGTTCCTGCATATGGCGTTGTTCCAAGTGCAAGGGCTGGATTTGGTGGTGGTAAGGACTCTGCTTGCAGCGTGCCAGAACGCTGGCGTTGAGTGAACTGCTGAGACTGAACATTTGTGTTCAGAACTGACTTGGTACAAAATGAGTGTCATGTTAACATGCGTATTTTGAATCATAATCTAGGGGGTTGCTTGGAGTTGGAGGCCAGGGTTCAAATGGGAATTCTTTTCATATTTGTGCTCTTTGCTTAAAGGCTGTGGTGGAAGGCAGAAATGCTGAGGTAATACTCTTCCCCACCTAACATATTGCACGTTTTCATGGAAATTCTGTCGTGATAACTTAGTAGCAGTGATATATTTCTTTGTTTCCAATAATGAAGTGATCTGACTATGCTTTTGCTTGCTGTTGTGCGCAGGAAGGCAAACAAGCATCGCTCGCGGCGGATTTCTCTATCACTCAGTTTAAACATCTGGGTCGTTTACTAATGGTGCACGGGAGGAACAGCTACAAACGGTCTGCGGCTCTCAGTCAGTTTGTAATCCACAGGAGCCTGTGCATCAGTACCATGCAGGTGAGGTAATGTCGTGTGGGCTTTTCCATTGAAGAGGTGGGGAAAAAAAAGTCAAAAAAAGCAAAGGTTCTGCTTTTCAGCTTGAATGCCACTATTTCTTATGAAAATTTTCATGGGTTGGAGACTGTTTCTTTGTTATGAAACCATGCAATATCTTGTTATTGGACAAACCTCAGCAAGTTTTCCAAAACTGGACAAACAGTATTTTGCCTTGGGAAACACTGCAGTGTTTCAGTATGGCGTGGTTGTTTAGGAATGCTATGAAGTACTGAAGATCTAAGGGAGGACAGTACTCTTAAGGCCTCTGCTGAGTAAGTGCACTAATTTCCAGATGTGTTTTAGGTAAGGACTTCAAATAGTGGGACCAAGGTAAGCATCTGGCTGACGGGGCCTGGCTCAGACCCATCGAGGTTCCCCAAGGCTCTGTCTGGTGTGGTGAGGAGCAGTGCCCTGGGGGCTGCGAAGCGCTGCTGACCTTCCTGAGGGCTCGGCATTGCTGCAGCAATTGCTGGCGGGCAGTTCTGCTCTGTTTCAAAGAGAACCTCAGAAACAGATCTAGTAGTCACAGAATTGACTCTGCTCGCGTGTGCAGAGCCCCAGTGTAAGCAAAAGGCAATTGCCAGTTGGCAGGGAGAGCTGGAAGGCTGTCAGGGTTCGTGAGCCACACTGCGTTCTTAGCTGCGGTGACATGAGAGGAGTTACAGTTGGACAGACGCTGCTCTCTGGGGCTTGTGTTCCTGCCTCACAGAGTGCAAACGCATTCCTCAAGAGAACTACAACTTTGTAGTAAAATACTTGAGCTTCTTGAGAAGGCTCATTCTCCCCTCCCTCCTTTTTAGAATAAATATGTTGGAGAGGGATAAGTGGAAACGAGAGATTGAAACTCAAGAGGACAGTGAAGTTTCTTCTGCAGCAGTAATGCATCCAAAACTTAAATAATCAGGAAACAAACCTATAATTTCCTTAACAGACAAAAAATTAGTCTTAAACTCATTGGAGTTTGCAGCTTGTGTGAGTGAGTGTTAATTCTTTTTACACTGTCAAGGCATCATCCAGGGAGTGAGGCATGAGGAAGTACACGCCTGTCCTCTGCAGCATCAGGACAGCTGAGATCAGAGCAGCGGGCTCTGGAGGAAACTCTTTGTGTTCTCTTATGAGGAACTGCATTACAAAACGTTTTCCAAGCCAGCTCTCCAGTGTTTGCTGTTAAACATAGATTTCATCCCAGGTTTGTGGGAATAGAAAGGGTTGATATTACGTTCTTCTTTGTTTCAGGAATTTGGAGAGCCTACTCCAATTATTTTTCAGTTTGAACAGAGTATATTTGTAAGCTGTTACCCCAACTGCAGTACTTAATGCCTGAAAAGCTTATTTCTTTTCTTTTCTAGGCTGTTTTCTCCTCAGTATTTTACTTTGCTTCAGTCCCTCTCTACCAAGGCTTTCTCATCATTGGGTGAGAGCTCACGTTTTATTAATAGTGTGGAAAACACATGCATAGTAATGGATTTGGGTTAATTAATATGCAAGGCGTACACATCTCCGTTCTACATATTTCACATTGCTGCTTTGGAAAGGTGTGATCCATTCCCCTCTCTCTCTGCTCCTCTGAGCTGAGCAAAGACACCAACACAGTGCAGACACTTTCCTAGAAGCCTTTCTAGAAGGAGAGTGTCACATTCAGAATATCAGACAGTAACAGCAATCCTAGTTCCAGGAGGAACTCCTGGTGGAAAGCAGAGGGGCAGTCACTGTGGTCTGGTGCCTGTGCAGCAAGGAGAGCCAGCACCCAGCTCCCAGCAGTGCCAGCTGGGGGCACAACTCAAAATCTTCAGCGGGTGGAATCAGCCGATGCAGTAAGCTGAGAGATACCAGTAAAATACACTGGTGTTGCACTTGCGGTCCCGTTACTTTATAGGCTATCGAGTTCATGATTTAAAAAAACAAAACAAAAACAACTCAGCAGATTCATCCCCACTCCCTTCTGGAGCAAACAGAACCCGGCCTGAACTGTAGAGTGGAATTTAGGGTGGGGACAGGTCTGTCCTTGGCTTCATTAATAAACCTATAAATTTGCAGTACTTGAATCAATCATCTGCCTATGAATGTTTCTAATCAAAAGCTATTCAAAAAGCAAATCCTACAGGTTTTTCCTATGTGCAAAACTTTAGTCTGCTCCATTTGCAAGTTTTATAGTACGTACATTAGTACTTGGAGAGTACTGTATTTCTGTTCTGAAGGTTAGTGTTTCTGTTTGTTTATCTGGAATTTAGATTATTTATCAGCCTTCCTTCTTCTCAGGTACTCCACAATTTACACCATGTTTCCAGTATTTTCCCTGGTCCTGGACAAGGATGTTAAGTCTGAAGTTGCGATGTTGTACCCAGAACTCTACAAAGATCTTCTTAAGGTATGAGAGACTTTTGGTTGTCTGTTTTGATTTAGGGCAAAACCCTACTTTGATTAGAAACTCTCTAAATGTTTTATCTCAAAAGTAGATGTGGAACTCATCATTGGACATCATGCATTTCCAAGCAAAATTGTTTTAAAGGGAAGTTTGAATTAACAGATACAGCCAGATTTCTGTACAGTTTGCTATTGAGTGCTATATGAAACACAATTTATTGAAAACTGACAGGAAATAATAGTTGCATTCTGTGGGAAATTTGAAATACACAACATATGATTTTTTTTCAAAATAAACGGGAGGGAAATTGCCATGGAATCTGCACTCTCCTGAAGCCAGCAACAGGGATAGTGGGTGGGAGTACAGGATCAGCTAATTTGGTGAAAGGAGGAGGTTATCACACAGTTTCTTGGAATTTGCCTTCAGGACCATCAAAAGGGACCTAGAAGTTTGGTTGCTGTGTGTTTTGTTGTTGCTTGAGCATTCAAGACAGAGGTCTTTCTCCCTAGATGAAAGAAAATTTATCTGATACTTAGCATAGATATATCTGAAAGGTAAATCTTGTCCTTGGTTCCCTTTTTTTCTTTTCTGGAAAATTTTTTGAATAGCTGGGTATGCGGGCTGGGAACATCTTTCTTAACTGAAGGAAAGGATGGACTGAGTCTTCAACAGATCGTTTCCCCCAAGGATTTCTGTTAAACAGATACCCTTAGAAACAAAGCCTGTTTTTCCAGCAGCCTGAATAAGTCTCCATCTGGTTTCACTTGTATGTTGTCTCTGATGTCATAAACCACTAATTCTCCATCCATCCTTGGGCCTGGTCTAAACATAGGGGTTTTTTGTACTGGTATGGCTATGTTGGCTGGAGAAGGTTTTTTTAAAACCTATTTGCCTTCAATATGATGTGATTTGTGTGTGTACAGGAGTACAATATTAATATCTACACATTTGTGGATACACACATCTTATATTTCACAGTACAATGACTAGGCTCATGAGACGTCTTTGCATTGAATTAATTGTGTGTGCAGTGAGGAAGAGATCGTACTGAACTGTGCAAGCAGTGAGCATCCACGGTCCCAGGCCTCCTTCACGCATCGTGAAAAATGAGAATAGAAAGACAGTTCCTCGGGGTTGGCTGCTTTGGTTTGTTTTCTCTCCAAATCACCTTCAAATTCTCTTTTATTAATTGGTAGGTTGATCTGTAAGTGAACGTTCATAGCAGAAACCCCCAACAGAGCTTTGTCTTTTCTTCTTTTCTTTCCCCCTCTTAGGGACGACCGTTATCGTACAAAACATTTTTGATATGGGTGTTAATAAGCATCTATCAAGGTAAGAAAACAACTTCGGCTTGTACAAGTTCTAGAGAGTACAGAACATCCGTTTGTATTGTGGGAAGTTAAGCGAATTTAGCAATGCATCCTTAGTACAGTGAGTAAATATATTCTTTTGTCTCATAAAATGTTGGCAGTGTTACCAAAGGAAGAAATGATCTGAAGTTAAATATGAGCAGCAACTGATCAACATTGTCATACGCTGTGTGATGTTAGAAGTCCAAAGCATTGTGCGTTTGTCCATTGGGACCATCCTTTGTGATTTGGTGCAAGTTCCTTCTGGTGCTGTAGCTGCGCCATATGTAAGGAGGAGCTCGTCACTTTTCCCTTGTTTTGAAACAGATTTCCAAACCGATGTGTTTTGCTGTTTAGTCAGTATACAAAACACAGAATCTGTGTATTTGTGTACTTTGTCTAAACCCTGTCTATTAGTAGCAGCCATGGTTCTGGTTACTTCGTAGCCATCTGTAGTTAAGAACTAGAATAGAGCTCAATGACTTGACCATATCGCTTATGTTCTAATCAAGCTGCTAAGAGCGTTGAGCAAATGCCCTAAATACAATGCATCCATTTTCCAAAAGTGGATGTGGTAATTGGGGTCTATGTCTAAGAAGGCCTTTTCTTTCAAACTGTCTTTTTTATTCAAGTAACCTCAAACTCAGATACTTTCTTTAACTGTTGACCAGGGAATGGTAGGAAGCATGCACATAATGTTGAGCTATAAAGTTAAAATGGCAGCGCGATCCTGTAACAAAATTTCTTGTTTTTCAAAACTCCTTTATCAACAAGAGTCAGCATAAACATGCCAAAGCAAGCAGCTAATTCTTAGTGATTTAAATGATGTTACCATCCTCTGGAGGGAGTGAAACAAAGAATGCAAAAGCTCTGTTAACATTATCTTCTGAAATCTAATACAGTAGAACCCGTGACAGGGCTAGCGTCTTCTGTTGCTGTATAAATGCGATGGCAAGGCCAAGGCATTTACAAAAAACTCACAAGTGGTGGAAAGCTAAAGCCAGAGGGTGATGAAGTGAGGGAAAGATTTATCCTTGAGCTAAAACCACTATCTCGTTACGATATTTGTCCAAAGTGACTTCACTTCTCGTGTGCTAAATAACTAGAAAACAATTGAACTAGTTGCTAGCAGAGATGAGACTAACTAAAAACTTGAGCAGCCCTAAATTTTGGAAAGTTCACAGCTGGGTTTGAACTTTGTGGCTCGAGCTCTAGTCTCTTGCAGGTTTTCCTTCCGAAACGAGCCTAATGTGATGGATGTTGGTGCAGATTACTCATGCTGTTAACATGAGTTATTTGTGCAGGTGGCTGTGCAGGGCGTAGTGAGCATTCCCCAGCTAAAGCCAGAGTAGGAGCATGAAACAATGCGTCCTTAATTGTGCTTTAGTGTGTCCTTCTCATAGGGAGAAGCTTAAAGGAGGAGAGAACTTGGCTGAAGTAGCGCAAAGAGAAGCTAACTCGTATCCACTTTGCTTCCATCTGGGTGCTGAGGCAATGCAGTGGGTCTTAGAAATATTTGATATCCTTTAGCTTCTGAGTAGTGACCAACTGCTTTTCTGGGAGGATAGATTTTCATGACTATAGAAGTTACCAGCTGCCAAAATAGTGTGTGTTCACTTCCAATTTCCACATGTCTATGAATATGATAGTCTATTATAACAATCTGGGCATCTCTTCAGGAACTTTTTTCCCTGTCTTCTTATCAGTTGTCTCCTAAATAGTAACGGATTCATTGTTTTTCATGAAACCCGTGGAATGTAATGACAGTCTCAAGACACAGCTGTGCTTCAACCTCTCCAAGACTTAGCAGTCGGTTTTTAGAGTCTTGACTGGTGTTTGGGTAAAATACTCAATTGCTCTACTCTCCTGCAGGCAGCATCATCATGTACGGAGCACTCCTCCTCTTTGAATCCGAATTTGTTCACATTGTCGCCATTTCCTTCACGTCCTTGATTCTCACAGAGTTACTGATGGTGGCGTTGACGATCCAGACGTGGCACTGGCTCATGATAGTGGCTGAGTTGCTTAGTCTCTCCTGCTACATAGCTTCTCTGGTCTTCTTACATGAATTTATTGGTAAGGTTAAATACCTTTTCTCCATCCAGTTGCTCTATGACCTGAGTAGTTAACTGGACTATAAGAACGTTAGTTGGATTTTAAAAGGCTGTTGCTGAAGTCAGCTCGATTACAATGACAGTGCTTCTGACCAGGATAAACACATTTTGATTTGAAGGATGTTTTATTGTTCCTTCTTATAGCAAAGTGCTAGAAGAGGTAAAGATAGTCAGTAGGCTGTGTGCTCTTCGGTGAATCTCATCCTTGCTTTCAGAGCTTTACCAAGTATCAGCTGTCATATGGAACAGTGATCTTTTATTTCCATGTGGGAACTGAACTTGAGACTGAAAATTTGATCCTCTCCCTTTGCTTTGAAAAATTTTGCCTTTTAACTGGATGAAGTAAGTGCCTCCTAAAACTTACCCAATTTTATCCACTTCCTCACAGGCCCTTCTTTTTTTTAATTTTTAATTTTTTTAATTTGCCTGGAAGGGAGCTAATCCATTTTGTCTCCATGCCTAAAGGCAAAAATGTGAGGAATTCCAGATTTCCAGGTCCACCTGGTAGTTATCTAGTTGCAAGTATCAGGTCTGTAGGCTTTGTTCCAGTGTTTGTTCAGGGATCCACAAGATGTCACTACTTCTTCCATAAAGCTCTTCACTTACACTGAAGACCATGAGGGTAATTTCCTCATGGACTGCATCTGTGTCTTGTACGTATGGGTATACTAGCTCTATCTACAAAACTGTAGCTATTTTTGTAGTGCCTCTGAGATCTTGTAACTGAGTTGAGAGATGTGTTTGGTTGGACTACCAGCCAAGTTGCAGTCGGCATACAAGCAGCCTGTTTAAAGAGAGCTCAGTATTTGCAGGAGATGGATAGCCCTGCTTTGGATGGGGTATGTACGTGCACTTGCCTGTGATGAGTTTCATGCCCTGCTGGAATCCCACGGAAATGGGTCATGCAGAAAGTTCAAGCTTGTGTGAAATGGGCAGAAAAGTGAGGTACCAGGGATCATGTGAGCCTTGAAATTCTGTGTGGGGGGGAAGGTGAGGCTGTTTGAGAAGCACTGTTGGACTGTATTGCCTTTCTGTACCTCTTCCCTGAACACATTTCTCTTTTGTTGACTCTGTTTTTCTCTTTTTACAGATGTTTACTTCATTGCTACTTTGTCGTTCTTGTGGAAAGTCACTGTCATCACTCTGGTGAGCTGTCTTCCCCTCTACGTCCTGAAGTACCTGAGGCGAAGGTTTTCTCCTCCAAGCTACTCAAAGCTCACATCCTAGGGCTGCTTTCCTTGCACACCAGAGACAATTGCTGCCCATGGCTGAGAGACAAAAATCATGTAGTTGTTACTATAACGAATACATCTGATGTTTGCATAAGGATCATGTGGTAATCTCTATTACATGCTGCTTTATTGAAAAAGACTTCACAACTACCATGAATGGAAACTGAACGGTACAAGGGAGTTCTTTGGAGAGTGGAGGCACTGGTTAGTTCATCCACTTTTTGTCACTTTTGTTCAACTTAACTGGGGTCAAATGCATGCAGCTATGATGATGATTGGTTTCCCACGTGTGGTTAAAAGCATCCCAAAGCTGCTAACTGACCTCAAAACTTGTATTTGACAATTTTTAGTTTACTTTTTGAAGTACCTGTGGTGTTCCTTGCAATGTGTTATGTAGTTTTATATTGTTCATCTTTTTGATTCAAGTAGGTACATCCTTTTTACATCTTGGAAATCCCTTAATGTTGGTGATGCACTGTAGTGCTGACAGCTGATTCCTGATTTATGGCATGCTGTTCCCATAATGGGGCTCGAATCTACACACACTTGAGAATCTGAACGTGTCTGAGATTTTCCTTCAGTGCTCACCCTGGTGATTTTGGTGATATCCAGCCATCGGTAACTACAGAGAAATGTAATCCCAAATGAAGAAATTCCGTTTTGTTTAGCTTTTGTGCTTCCTGTTAAAAGGAGCTGGTGACATAATAGCTTTACTGTATATTTATTTGCATAGGAGAAAATTATCTAAACTAGAGCAAATTTCCTTTGGAAAATAAATTTGCAGTTGATCAGACTTGAAACGTGTTGACAACGTGAGAAGAGACTTGTACTGCTCTGCAGACAGTGTGCCAGACTTCTTGAATCCTTGGAGACTGGAAGGAAAGGTCACAGAGCTGCTGCTCCTCGCAGCTATACCAAGTCTGTTTCCTGTTAGGGCGGAGCAGTGAGGATGAGCTGCAATTGAGCCAAGGCGCTCCTGGGTGGATGCTGTTCGTGACAAAGTCCCTATAGAAAGCAGTTTTTGGGAACCTTCCACGTTCTTCACTCTAAAAACCAAACTTGAATCAGAGGCAGGAGCAGGATCTGTACCAAGGCATTGGGTTTATATGCAGAGCAGAATTTTTTTTTTTTTTAATTCAGCGAGTTTTGCTTTTGTAATGAGGCTTAGCCCCTATTATAACACGGTGAGGACAGTTGCACGTGCACGGATGGCTCGGGACAATGGCAGTTACAGGAACCTTCTGCTATCGGGGCTGTGCATCAATCACGGCTGAGCTTGTGTAGCGGCAGCCGTCCTCATCTAATGGCTGTTCAGTCTGTGATAAATTAGTTGCTTGCTGCCTCGTTCCCACATCACAAAAACCACCGTGGTGGATGGCACTGCCTGGCGCCGCTGCTGGGCGGCTGCACGGAGCGGCCGGGAACGGCAGAGCCTGCACAGCCCCGGGCTCTGGGGGCAGCCTGTCCGGGGCCGGGCCCTGCAAGGAGCAGAAGCTCCCTGCTCGCCTCCGTGCCACGCGGAGCGCCTTTCATGGACTGCCAACTTCTGTTGCCGTTGCCACAGACGCTGTCGCAAGCGGCATGAAAAGCTCTGGTGTGAAAAGCAGTGGAAAATGGGAGCATTGTTTCAGAAGGAGAGCTGGAGTCTGTGGGTGCGTGGCGGTACGTCTTGGATTTTTCAAGTTTCAGATCGCTGTGGCTGGCGTGGTGATTGCTCCGAGGAATGCTTTGGACAACCTGGGCAGCCAGCCTTGTTCTCAGTTACGGAGAGGAAATATCAAAGAGAAGGGAAGCAAGTTCCAAAGGATTTAGAGAAAAAATGATAACTCGTGTAGCCTGGGGGTGGGAGGAAGCAGCAAGTCCGTATGACCTTGCCGTTATTTCATGTGGGGAAAACCCCCTCCATTCAGAAAGGCGTTTTTCAAAATGCTGCCTTTCTTTCCTTCTCTTCTAAATTTTTCCTAAAAATAGTAACAGTGTGCATTTCCACTCCTTTGACACACGTGTTCATATCAGGAAGGGTCCTGTAAGTCCTGTTCCGCTCGGTGGCTCGTCTCAAGGGATGGAAGGCAGTGCCTGCGCAGCCCGGTGTAGGACAGTTGGGTTAGCAGCGTCTTGTGAATTATGCCATGCTGCCAGAAAGGTGCTTCATGTTATCTTCATTGCCACTCTGCAATTCCTGAATAGTGTCAGACGTGCAGATGTTCCGGAGTCCCCGTCAGTGTTTAAGTAGATTTAAGTGCAAGAATCAAGAATTCTTTGGCAGCTTCTTGCAGCTAAGAAGTAAGTCCCTCTCGTCCTTTGGAACATACATCATGGTACTCATCCGTGCGAGGTCCCCGTCCCCGTCTGTGTGTGTCGTGGGTGAACGTCCCGCGGGGACAGCGGTGCCGCGCCGCCTGTAAATACTTGGACGTGTCTGTAGTAGAATTCACTGTCTCCTGAAGTCAGAACAGTTTACACTGCGTGGACCATATTTGCAAAATATTAGCTTACACCAAGAAAGGGAGCGAATTGTGATTTCAGTAATATTTATTGAATCGTAACTTTAATCATGACCGCGCGTCTAGCGGCAGTGAGAGCGATCTGTGGCTGTGTTCTGGGTGGAGATTGTGTTCCTTTGCAGCTCATTTTTTTTTGCACAAGGTTGTAAATCCAGGAAGTATTTTCTCTCTGGTTAGACACTGCGTTTCTTTAAAGCAACCAGAAAATTAAAACTGCCATCTAGCAAACAGCAGGAGAGAGGAGGGGCTGTTGTATTTTTCAAGTTCAGCACTTTACGTCTGCAGTTTATTTCTCTTAACTTATTTAAACATCTTTTTAAAAAGCAAAGTTTAGTATGTATGTTCATGCTTACCGTGCCTGTGAATAAATGCATTATCTCTTGGGAATTTAATTTAATCTTTTCCATCCAATATGGTCATAATTTGTGCTTCTTGAGAGCACAGCATTGTTTTCTTCGTGTATGTAGTATCTTGTGTGTAGATTCACTTAGTGTTCTTTTCCTTCCCTTTTTTGTTGTTGTTCTGGTTTACGTACTGCAGCAGTTCATGTAATGTGTGAGCTTTGGGACTGTGCCCCCAGTGCTGCTGTAGCACAGCAGTGTCGTGGTGTGCTCGTGCTTCCCCTGGCTGCTGTTGGGAGAGCTGTGCCGTGCTGCTGTGCTTAGTTACGTGCAGGTTTTGTGGCATGCACCGCTCCGTTCTTGCATCACTGCAGTAATTCCAGGTGTATTGCAGCCCTCTTCATTTTTTTTTTTCTTTTGCTCTCACGTGCATTTCCCGTGGAGTTTGCCCCAAGTATCTTTGCAAACACTTGTTCTGCTCAGCTCATATTGCAGTTGAAATGCGGCGCTCTTTATGCGGCAGCAGCAGCTTAAATCTGAGCACAGCCTTATCAGGGCTGGGCTGGGTGATGAGTGACATCCCTGGTGTCCTCTCAGCGTTGAGAGCTACCTGCTGAGAGCTCCAGCTGTGGCTGGATCAAACTGAGCAGCACCGAGGGCGTTGTTTGTCTGTGGTCTGCTGCACGATCACAATTAAACGCTGGGACGAACTCCCTTGCCCTCTGCTGCAGCTCTTGAAGGGAATTTTGCCATGGTTGGGCACAGTTGGTCGGGGAGCCGTGGTGAGTTAGACGCGTGAATCCCTAGAGCTCGTCTTCTGGCTTTGTCTTTGAAAGAGAGCTGCTGCATCACGAGATGCATCATAAACCCTTTGTTTGCACAGGCAGCGCTCTGCAGCAGGCAGGTGAGCCCTACTGCTCGCAGCTCGCTGTCACACCTCACTGCTCACAGCTGTTCAGGTGGGGCTGGCTCATCTGCACGGCTGCACAGAGAGGGCCAGCTCAGGGCGTGCTGGAATCCTCAGCGTGAGCTGGATGGGCTCATTTGTTTTGTATTTATTATTAGTTATTTCAAAGTTGAGAAACTCTTTGATTTGCATGAAATCCTGGGTTCTACAGCTTTGCCAATATGGTCCATCACTACTGCCTACTACAATTTGTGTACTTATATGCCTTTGAGAACATTTTTAATTGTTAAAATTTGTTACGAATTAAATGCTAATTTAATTTTTAATTGGGGAGATGGATTCTGGTGTCAAAATGATATTTACTGTGATGCCAATGTTTTGTACTTGTCATCTAGTTAAACAATGTGTAAATATACTCTCGGTTCAAGAGAAATATGAATGCCAATTATTTATTGTTCTGTGGAGTTGTATGTTGCAGATGTGTAAGAACATAAAAGGGAATGTTGTAAAACAAGGTGGAAAAATAAATTTTATGCAACTTCTCTATTTCATCCACATATGCCGGGCGTGATGTACCACGTCGGGCTGGGCGTCATTCGTCCGAGAGCTAGAAACTCTCTTTCAAACAAAAAGAGAGAAAACTGAATCAGATAAAGTACATCTGTAACTGGAGAGAATAGTTAATTAAAACTGCAATTGAAAACTATCCCTCAGGTGATTAAATCTATATTAAATGTTTCCTTTTTGTTTCTGTAGGACACGGATGCCAGCATCTTCCCCTCTCTCAAGATTAACCTGTTGTGAATGCAGATATTAAGCAGTTATCAAAATTATCAGCATTTTCTGTGGTGTTTGCGCATGTCAGATGAATGTTGTAGGCTCCAGAAATTACAGGAACAGACTTCACTCCCAAGTGTTACCAATTTCCCACCCTAAATGGGTTACATAAGCCCTCGTTAGTGGTTCTTTTAATTTATGGACGGTTTCTTTTAATGGTGAAATATGTAATTTTAAAAAGTTAGAAATAGTTTTTCTGAACTCACTCTGGAAAGGGAAGGAGAATTTCTCCATTTTTTTTTCACCCAAACATTGCATAATAGCAGAAATGTCAAAGATTTCCATGGGGTTTAATTTCATTCTTCATGTGGCTGCGGTCATACAAGAAGTTTGAACACTGCAGGGGTTGGCAGATTTTTGGAAGATCACGCATCCTGGGATAAGTTTTCAGCCTGAGCTTTACCAAGGAATGCCAGCGGCCTTATTTTTCAAGCTGTGGTCGTATTATTATATGCTAGTGTCTTTTTTCTTTTAAAGGGAGGAGGGAAAAAAAAAAGGTGCTGGCTGGTAATTGGGTATCGTACTGCGGCCCCGAGCCGTGTGTGTGGCATGAGAACCTATAGAACCCTCCTGAAACCGTTCCTCGAGAAGTGCCAGTGTGCCCTCTTGTCCTTCTGATGGCCCAAGCAGTGACAGCCGTGCATCCACTCTGCCTCTTCTCCTCTGCGTTAGCGTGGCATTAAATATCATTGCCATGACAACTATTTACCAGGAAGGCAGCTGCTGCTCTCCCTGTTTCTCAGGTAGGAAATGGGGCAGGCAGAGGGGATGACCTGGGCCGTACCAAAACCCGCGGTGAGGTGTGGAGTGCAAAATGTGGTTTTGATTATCAGACTCCTTCCCCACCTTAAAGTCAGTCTCCTAGGAAAGATGCTTATTCCGCAGAGCATCCAAATGGTCGCTTTTAAATTAGGAATGTGATTGCAGGCTTCAAAGCAGAACAAAACGCTCTGTTCTGTTGTATGGAGTTTTGATAAATCACAATCCAGTGGTTGCGTTTTGCTGGGTTACTCTGTCTTGAAATTGAGCCTGAGCCAATGTTTTGCAACCCGTGGTAAGGTGGTGAGTTTGAGAAACGCGAGCAGCAGTTCACTGCAGAAATGGCTTTGCTGTAGCTGCAAAAAGGTGTAATGCAAGGAAGAATTTGCATTTCTCCATTGCACACAGCAGTGGTTAGCAGCCCTGAATCCTGGTCCAGCACCTGTGTAAGGTTGGTACCAGAACCAGCATCACCCTCATGCCTGCTGGGCTGCCGTGGCTTCCTGGGGCCACAAATGAGCGTTTCCTTGCCCAAAAGCTCTGGGTGGGGGGAGGGGGGGGGGGGGGGTTTCTGGGTCACACTCTGAGTCTCTGCTTCTTGTTGCTGAAGTCACGGATGGTTAGCAGCAACTTGCTGGATCGAGCCTTCAGAAGAACGTCCTTCCCTCTCTGTTCTTTCTCCTTTTGTGGCGTAGGACCTAACTGTTACTGGCTGAGTGGGTTACACAAAAGGGCTTTAAAATCACTGCATTCCCACTTGAAAGCCTCCTTCTCTGGGCTTGCTGGCATTGTGCACGTAAGGAGGAATATTGTGTGCTGTTCAGATTCTCTCACAGAAAGAAGCAGTAACAAGAACAATCTGTGCAAAAGAATTTAGCGCATTAAAGATGGGGGTAATAGTCATTCTCATTTGTCCTTTTATGTGAAACAGATTTTATTTTAATGTACACTCTGAGTAGCTTAACCATATCCAGAAGCTTGTTTACCAGGGCAAAAATCGACTTACTCGCAATATAAATTAAAAGCACAAAGAGAGGCGGGCCCGTGGTGCTGCGTGCTCCTGCTGCCCCAGCCCGGCAGTGCTCCTGCAGCGCGCACCTTGCGGGCCACGCGAGATGGGGCATCTCCGCGCTCCTCGTCTCGCCGCACGGAGCATCCACCCATGTGCTGCACATCTGCTCCTCGCAGGCCGTGCCGCGGCTCTGCTGTGGGCGTTGTGTTTCTCTGCCGCTGGACACGGATCTGTCCTGCGCTGGCTCTTACATTTTTAAGGCATGTCACTTCTGATTCGTTTTGTACAGTGGTGGATTTCAGCAACGTGTGACTTGTCAGAAAGGGATGCAAATTGCTGCGGGTATTTAAAATGAGACTTGGTGTGACTGTTAGATAAAGCGCTGCGAAATGGTGCTGATGGAGCACGTTACCTGCCCCAGCAGCAGCAGTGCTGTGACAGCCATGAACAGAAACGCGAGTGCTGAGCCCATGGAAAAGGCAAGGGATGCAGGATTCCCCTTTACAAGTTACCTCTGTCAGGTGTTGTCTCCATGCTGACTCGGTGCCCCCCAGTCCCTCGCTGTGCTGCTCCTGCAGGGCTGGGCCCCACATCAGCCTTCTCCGGGCTGGCTGGGAGCCGGAGCGGCTCGCTCCCATCTCATCGTATTCCCTTCTGTCTCGTTCCGCAGGATCTGACCTCTGAGGAGAGAGCGGGGCTGCAGCGGCGGGGGGGCTGGGTGCCGCTGCCTGCAGGTGTCTGCTGAGGTGGGACCCTCCTTGGCCATGGAGGTGGTGCTGGAAACGTCTGTAGCTCTCCCCAGCCACATCTCTGTCAGGCTCCATCCTGTTCTTACGTTTGACATCCACCAGCCATGAGCTGCGGAGCTTCAGAGCCCCAGCGAAGAGCAGCCAGTGCTTGAACTGCTTTTTGCCAAGGCTTCCTCGCTGTGAGCCCACAGGGCGAGCTCTGCTTTTGGAGCTGCTCTTGCGCTGAGTGAGCCCAGGGAACCCGGCCGTGCCCGCTGCCCTCCAGCCCCGCAGAGCTCCGGGCACCCAGGGGCAGTCACAAAGCACTCAGGCTGTGCACAATCCTTTCCTTAACTCAATTTTTGAAAGTAATTGGAACAGTCGCATCCTGGTGTTCATTAATATAGCTTTAAATATTTAATAGGCCATCTTGGCTTCATTCTAGCCTGCAGCAATTACTTCAAGCCCGACAACAAGCGGAGAAGTAATTTTAAGGTCAAAGGTGAATAAAATTAAACACAGGCCAGCAATCTTTCCACTAAAGTGTGAGCTGGGAACTAACGCTGTCCTTCCCCTCGTCTCTATTTGCCTGTGTCCGAGGTACATAAAAACCTCAAAGAGAAGAGCGGCTTCGAGTGGGACGCCGTGCACCCATGGTTGCAACTGAATGGCTCCAAAGAAGCGTTCATCAGCGATGTGCAGTGTGCCACAGGAACTTGGACCTTCTCCACTCTGCCAACTGGGCTGCAAAGTGAGGACTTTTCTGGAAGGGCTGGGTTTGATGTTATCCGACCCCAGCTATTTTGCTTTCTCCAGATATGCCGCTTTCCAGTCTTTAGTGTCCTTTTATTTGTTTGTCAGAATGCATCGCTGCCTTTTAGCTGGCTCCAGAAAACTGACCCAGTGTGATAGTTTACATTTTAGGTTGAAACTTGTCCCAGAATTTATCAGGCAACTGTCTCTTGGCCCAAGTTTTATTCCAAGCTGCCCACTTCTGCTGCTCAGCAGCCTCGGGCCTCCTGCTGATTGCATTTTGACATCTGATCTTTCCTCTATACAAGGAGAAATGATCCAGAAAACAAATTTGTAAAGTAAAATTGCTATTTGCAATGCTAAGCCCTCAGGGAGAAAATCCTCCTGCAATCAGAGGAGAGAGGTGCGTGCTGCGTGCTGCGGGGGCCGCGCTCCTCGGCACCTCCAGGGAACCCGGCTGCTTTTGTTTGAGTCCAAGCCTAATTCTTGCAAGTCCTTGTTACTCAAGTGTGGAACTAATTTTTACAGGTGCAGTGTTCACCATAAATAGCCTTCAACAGAAAGCAACATCTTGTATTTCACATCTGAGTGACAGCTATTTCCTTCAGCAGCCTCGGCGTCTTTCGGGATCTTTCCCCGCAAGGATGCGTGCGGGCAGTGATTTATGAGAGTTCCCTCTCCCCTTCTTTCAGCTCCTGTTCCCATTCTGCCTTCGAAGAAGAAAATGTGACAAAGCCTTCAGTAAAACCAGAGCCTGAAGGAAATATCAGGTGTTAACATCTAATAAAAAGCTAACGCGCTGGAATGAACTGGGGTTGCAAGGTACCTCTGTGCGGCTGAAGAACGGACCAAATGCAGCGTTTTTATGATGGTGACAGGTAAGCACTAATTACAGACCCTGGATTCCATCATGAGCTGGCTTGTCAGGTTAACTTACCGTCCCAAGCACCTACAGTGGCACTGCGAGCGGGTTCTGCTCCTTTCTGTAACTGGATGCAATTGCTCCTGAAGAAACATAGGGAGTAAATCTGAGGTGCTGAAAGAAATACTGTGCTAGAAATTACGCTGTAGGGAACATTTTATGCTTTGGAGTAAATTAAGGGCTGGGTTCAGGGTTTTTAGGAAAAAAAATCTTTGTGCACAAATACACACTTAAAAATACACTTGCTTTCAAACACCAGCCACTTTAACAACGGTGTAAATCAGATTTTACAGACCACATATTTCAAGTATGAAGTTCATTAAATGTGTGAAATTTTAGATTAGCTGCCGGGTGTGGCCAGAGCTCCAGTAATGAGTCGTAAATTGTGCCTGGGATGTGATATCAGATTCCCTCACCCTGGCGGTGACACTGAAGGCGTAGAACCACCTTCATAACCTTTCTTTATTATCCTTATTTAGTTTAGCCATCATATACAGTGAATGACCGCATCGGTGTTTCCATCCCAAACCCACTGCGCAGGTGCCTAATTGGATTAGTTTGTTGTTGTTGTTATTAACGAACCAACTTCTGTCTTAATGTAACTAATGCCACCTATTTACAGCTGTGTTTTTGCCAGCACCCTGATAGCAAGCCATTGTCTTCAGGTATGAGATATCACTTTAATCTACAGTTTGCTCTGACCTTGCAGGAGAGAATCCCTTCACGCAGTGGCACAGCAGCGTGCTGTTGGTCTGCTCAGCTGCACGCTCTGTTGAGAGGGGCGGGCTCCGCAGCCCAGACGTTCCGTGAGCACCGTGGGTTTGCCGTGGAGCTTTGCTGAATGAAGCCCTCCCTGCACCGACCTCCAGCCCTCAGCGGTTCCCTCCCCTGGCAGCTGTGCAGCCTGGCTCCCACAGCAGGTCCTGCTGGGTCCCGGCGCCCTGGGGCAGGATCTCTGTCCTCTGCTGTGCACTGTGTTCTCCACCGTGCAGGGCAGGAGGTGAAGAACCATTTCTAACCCTGATTTGGGCAGCAAACGGAGTTTCCAGGGTAGCAGCGTGGCAGGGCGTTCGAGGCCTGGTGCTCCCTGTGCAGCTGTTGGCTGGAGACCTTGGAATGCAGCTGGTGACTGCAGCTCCGGTGGCTCAAGCAGTAAGAGGAGCAGGTAAATGGTAACGTGGTGTTTGCTGCCTTTCCCTGCACGGAGAAGCACCTCTCCAACTCCCAGACGTGACTAATGTTCCTCCTAATTACTGCCGTGCATAATTGTTCCCTTCAGCTCTCTCACTCTTCTCAACCTCACCTTCAAAACTTGGAAAACAAAAAACAAAGAACAACCGATGGCTTTATAATCTTAAAGAGAAAATGTCTTTGGCAAGAAACCAGAAACTCATCCCGTGTTCTTAATTCCTTGGTTAGCCTTGCTTTGAATGGGAAGTTCAATTTTATCCTGCACGTTTGCTTGCAGAGAGCCTCGGAGCTGCTAACCTCGTCATTGATAGTGGTTTGTAAGGCAGTGCCAATGTGGAAGGCTTAAGTGTTCCCTGGGAACAATGTTTGATGTTTGGATAGAAGCATAAATCACGGTGCATAAACATCCGTCGCTGTATGAGTTTGCTAATTGAGTGCACCAGAGAACTTCAGTTGTGGGGAAGATCTAGAGCCATTTACAGCACAGTAAATCCATCCACGGCTCTTACCTTCGAGCTGTCGTGTCTGGGCGCTGCTCGCACAGCTCCTGCTCCACGTGCACATTCCCTTTCCCACAACACACTCCCTTCAACCCCTCATTCAAGACCCAACGTGGGCTCTTTGCAAAGTGACAGGGCCAGGGCTCGTGGTGATCCCGGGGCGGTGGGGCTGCGCTGCTGGGCCACGCTGTGGAGCCGGGCCTGGGGGACGAGGCCTGTGCTGCAGCTCGGAGAAAAGCGCTTTGGCTTTTGCCTGGGAGAAGAAAAAAAGCAAAAGGAAAAGAGCGGGTTGGGTTTTCAGGAGGGTGAAGTTCAGGACGGGTTTGGGTGCAGCCCCAGGCGCCGGGCTGGTGGTAATTCCGCGTGCAGCGTGACGTGGGCACGGTGGGCGCTGCCGTGTACGGCGTCATGCCCTTGTGTGAGTGCTCTGCTGATGTGCTTCGCTCTGTCTGGAATCCTGAACTCTGGAAGGAGGCAGACGTGGTGATGGGTAAAAGGGAAGGCTGTAGCCCAGGACAGGATTGTGTGGGGCCAGCTGCATTAATTACATCCTCACGTCCCTTCAGAGCACACTAATTCAAGAGCTGCCTGACTAAAGGCAGTGAGAGTGGGGCCCTATTGTTCTGTGAGTGAGGAGAAAGACATTTATTTTTTCCTTTACAGGAAATTTTTGAGGGGAGGGGGAAGAGAAAGAATGTTCTCTACACTTTCTTCAACATCTTTCTTATTTGTGGTTTTGTTTTCTGAAGCTGCCTTTGTTGAGGGGCAAAAATAAAAATCATTCTTATAAAAATTAGTTTTAATATTCACAAACAGAATCCTTTTGCTAAAGGCCAGTTCTTAGAAAAAAAAAAATCACTGTAACTCAAAAAATAGCCTCTCAGTTTATTGGATCTTGTAGAAAAAAACGGGCCAGTTTTCATTGTAGATGAAAAGCTATTTTTCTCTTGGAAGAAGTGTTCAGATGAGAAAAATCCTAGGAGCTCCGCTTCCAGCCCCCAAGAGCTGCGCGCGAGCGGGTTCCCGAGCCACGTGGAGATCATTACAAGATCAGACACTCTGTTTGCAACTTAATTAAGTGCGTGAATACTTTATTCAGGCAAGTGCATTGTCAGAACAGGCTTCGGTTGGTTACACGCATGCTGGAGTCACGGTGCTCCGGGGCCGTCGCAGAAACGGAGAGAGAGGCCAGCGTGCAGCAGGCAGGCCGTGCTGCGGGGCTGGGATGCGTGGTCCGTGCTCAGTGGGCGAGGAGGGGTGGGGAGAGGTGAGCGGAGGAGAGGGAAGGTGCAGGGAGGTGAGGGCGCAGCTGGGTGCCTGGCTCCGGTGGCCACGCAGGGCTGTGCCCGCAGCACATCGCGCCCGGTGCGCGTTGTACGTGATGGGGAGGACTGTATTTACCTTGGAAGGGTGATCAGCTTTTGTCCAAAGTGCTGTTGTTGTGAGCCTGAAATACCTTTGCGAGTGGAAAACAGAGATGTCTCCATGAAGTCTATTATGATAAACTCTCCGGGCAGCTGCCCCCATGGCCCGCGAGCACATCCTCAGGAAGCCTTGATGTCTTATCTCCAGCAGAGCATGTGAAGTTTTTTTTTTTAAAGAAGCGATTTGGTTTTTATTGCTGGTTAAGGGCACGGAGCCAGGCAGGCCGCGTGGCTCCCAGCGGGGGGTGATGCCGGGCCGGGGGGGTGGTCCTGGCTCCCAGCGCACCGCTCCCCGGCCGCCTGCCGGCTCTGCCCAGCGCCGCATCTCTCCATGCCAGGCAGGGAGCTCCTTGCTCAGCTCCTCGGCTGCGTGCCCGGCCCACGGGGGCTGCAGCAGTTTCCAAACCGGCCCGTGGGCCAGGGCTGGGAGATGCCCCCTGCCGTCCCCACCCGCTCCATCCCCAAAGCCGGGGGTCCTGGTGGCAAATCCCAGGGTGCCATGCGTGCGGTGGGGCTGCCGCAGGGGGGTAGGGTTCTGGTCCGGAAAATGCCCCTGAAAGGAAGAGGAAGTATTCTCCTAAAGAGGGAATAAATAGTTATAAATATTAGCTATTAATAGCTCCTTACCTCCAAAAATAAAATCCCTTAGTGATACCAAAATAAGAAAGCAAAGGAAAGTCGGAGGTATTTGGCCTTCCTTTGAAAAGGAAGCTAAAAATAACGATATATATATAAAAATTTCTCGTTTCTAGGGAAAGTCTCTGCCCCCGCATCCAGCCTGCACAGTTATATAAGACTTGAACTATATCCCCCTTCTCCGCGGCCGCTCACAACACGCTGCGAGTGGAGCCAGATGGAGAAAGGTTCCGTCAGGAAAGTTTAACTCAGCGGGGAAGCTGCAGCCAGTGGAGGACACGATTCTCTCGCTGAACTCTCCAAAAGACTTGGAAATCTTACAGTGGTGTCATATGCTGGTTTGGGGAATGCTAGCAGTCCGGAGGCAGCCGCCAGCCCTCTTTCGCTTCGTTCTTTATTTATTTTTTTTTCGCTTCGCGCTGAGTTTAATTTGGGTAGCAGGATTCAGCATTTTTAAGTTGGAAAAAACTTGGTGGAAGAAGATATTTTAGGAAAACCCTGTCATGTGAACTAGCGGGAGCCGATCAAACCGAGCTATTAAAAGAAAGACATTGTATTTTTAAACGGTCCAGACTAGGGAAGCCAACCTGTGTGCCATAACTGCTGAGCCGTGACTGCTCCCCCGATTATAGCTCAGCGTGGGATGAGGCGAAGCTTTCCATCGGGGTCGCCCATTCTCCGCTCGCTCTGGGATACCCTTTGGCACGGCCCCTCGCCCCCCCATGCTGTCGCCCACCTCCCGCTGCCCTGCTGTGCTGCAGGACCCTGTGCCCCCCCCTCTGCTGCAGGGCTGTCCCTCTCCTGAAGCCCCCCCAGCTCCTCCCCAGCTGCCGGTGCGGTCCCAGTGAGAGCGGCCGGGAGGAGTATGGGGTGAAGGCTGTGCAGAGCTAGTGATGCTGCGCTCCCGTCCAGGCAGGGCAGTAATGTCGGATGCCCCTTAATATTTGGAAATAGGAAATGAGTGGCTCTGACTTTGCTTCAAGTGATGCAAATGGGGGATCTGGTCTGGAACTGGTTTGGAGAGTGTGCTAAGCTGGCTTTGGGGGTGAAACCTGTGGGCTCTGAAAAAGAGCAGAGCGTCGCTGGGTGCAGCAGGACTGGGTCCGTCATGGAGGGGAGCTGGGACCTGGGGTGTGCCCACAGTGACCGCTCTGGCGGTGCATCATCACCATCATCACACTCACAGCACCAGGGCTGCAAAGGGCTGAGAAAGGGCAAATCCTGTAGGTGCGAGGGTGGCTTCCCGGTGCTGCCCTGCCGGCTGCTCCTTCCTCCAGCACTGCATCGTGTGCACAGTGCTCGGCGGTGCCTTTGCTGTGCAGGGTGCACAGTGAAGGGAAACCTTCCAGGTAGCAGCCCGAAGGTGAGACTCGCAAACGCCATTGCTGCTCAGAGAGCAGTGGGGTGATGGGGTTCATGCTCTGCAGGGGGAGGAGAAAAGGTTTCCCTGGGAGCCCCCAGGTGTGTGTGGGAGGGATGCTCGGCCCCGCGGGGTGGCTGTGCGGGGGGACGGCGCTCCCCAGCACCCTCGGGGCTCGGTGGCAGCACATTGCATTTCCAGGGTACGGAGCTGGGGAAAGTATTTCCGCCCCTGCACGTCCAAAAATGACAAAGGCTAGGAAAGTGAGGTGCGCTGAGTTTCCCTGGCCTGCCTGCAGTTGCTAGCCTGCAAGACAACAAACTAGAGAAGCAGAAAGTTTGATTGTGATACCTCCTTCGAGTCGATTTTGGGACTCAGAGAGTGAAAAATGGAAACGGCGCGCGGGTGCCAGGCAGCCCTCGGCGCAGTGCCGGCCAAGTCCCGCTGCAGTGACTCACTCCCCGCTGCTGCCCAGGGCTCCAGCTGACCCCGGCAGCCACCCCTGCTCGCAGCGCGGCTCGGTGGGGCTGAGCGGTGCTGTCGGTGTGCGGCTCAGGTTCGCTTCTGGGGAGAAAGACACGCGAGTTCAGGCGCACGCAGGCACTGCACCAGCACAGAGCGAAGAGGCAGACGCTTGTTAACGTGGCAGTGAAAACTATACGTTGTAGGCAGCACATGGCTCGCGACGGCTTTGACTTTATTTTCCTGTTTTCTTTTGCTTTATTTTCCTGTTTATACATAGTACGTGTAAACACACCCGCGTTGTCTTGGTTTCAGAGGCTTCCTTGGCTATTTCATTCTTGCGGAGCTCCACGTGTATCAGTGGAAAGCTGTGGGGTTGCTCCTCTCTCTTCTAAATGGATCCAAAAATAGAAGCAGAGAGGTCTGTGAAACACCACCAAACAAATTAACCCCTATTTCTTTTTCTTTTCGTCTTCTGTATGAAGACTTGAAGCAGCGGTAATTAGAAGCCAAAGCCCGTGCCAGTAACGAGATGGGTATTAATTGGGTGCTGGCAAATTTAAAAGATGTAAATATAAGCTCGGGACTCGAGTTCTCTCAATGATTTATTCAAAGGTAAAAGCAGCGGCAGCCTGAGCTCGTCTCTGCTGGGAAGAAGGAAAACTTCTGCACAGAAGCCCCGTTGCTTTGAAAGGCTTTGCAGTGCCTGCAAGTTTTGTTTAAAAAGCACACACTGGGATTTTTAACATCATCCATATTTCTTTCTTTCTCGCTCTCTAGCCTTCTGCTCAACAATTAAGTGCTTGTGCTGCAGACTGAGAAAGCCGCAGAGCTGCCTTGGCCCGGAGCTGGGAGACGTCATGGATTCCTGAGTGTGAAGTTTGCAGGAAAGCCCTCGGTTTGGGAGATGGAGGCGATCCAGGGGTTTCCATGGCACTGGGATAAACAGGAGGAAACAGTGAGGGAATCCCGTTATTTTACAGCATTCAAAGACTATAAACACTCGGAGCAGGGAAGGAAGTGGCCTTTCCCTCTCTAGTAACCCTCATCTCAGAGCAGAGAACTGACTTCACTTCAGGAACAAGCTCAGCCCAGTTCGGATCCCTCTTAGCACCTCCAAACGCTTACAGAGGAGGCGAGCAGGAGGGGTTCCCTCTGTCTGGGCAGCACCGGTCGAACATGGTTTAAAGAAGACTTTTTTCTTCTATTTTTTTTTTTTTTCCTGATACTGATTTTTTTTTTTTTTTAAATTTAAATTCCCGATGCAGAGAGAAACTGCCTGCAGGCTGGTACATTACCACCACATCATGAGGTCTATGGATCAAGGTAGGGTCTCGCTGGGGTGCTGTGTCTGCGTGCTGTGTGTGTGTGTCCCTGTGCCTTTCCCCTTCCCAGGGCTGTGCCGCTCACCCCACGGCCCCGGTGCTTCATTGTGCCGCGGGCAGCGCGGCCGGGTGGGCAGGGAGGGGGTCGTGGCAGAAAGGTCCCGCGGGGAAGGGACGGGACGGGGTTTGGGTTTGGGTTTGGTTTGAAAGCGATACAAAGCTGTCTGGAGAAACCTCCTTTAAACCTCAGCCAGAGAGGCTCTGCTCTTCCAAGCCTTCACCCGAGGAGGCTCGCTGTCAAACCTCCGGGCCGCTTAACCCTTCCGCCCCCTGCCCGGGGCTGGATCTCAGGGCTCCGCAGGCGGCTTCCCCGGGTCCGCCGGCGGTGGGGGCGGCGCTGCGCTCGGACGGCGGCTCCGGGGCCGGGCTGCGGGCGGGGGACGCGGGCTCGGAGCTCCCCGGGGGCGGCCCCCGCTCGGAGCGAGCCGGCCCGAGGGCTCCGGAGATCGAAGGGGGGACGCGCTCCGCTCCCCCCGCCCTCGCCGCGGCGTCTCGGTGCCGGTGGAGGGAAGAGTTAAGCGCGGCGAGAGGAGGAGTCTGCGCCGCCGTCAGCGCCGGCGCCGGGGTCCGCTCGGTCCCCGAGCCGCCAGCGCGCTTCCGCCGCCGAGATCCCCCCTCTCCCGGCGGGGCGGAGGCCGGGGCACCGCGGCGTGCTCTCCGGCTTCCCCCGCACCGGGAGCGCGGCCGAGGGCCCCGGGGGAGGGCGCGGCGCCGGGAGCGGCGCTGCGTGGGGACGCGGAGAGGAGCGCAGCGGGAGCGCGGGGCGGCCCTGCGGGGGCTGCGGCTGTCGGGGAGCGCGTCCGCGGGCGCGGCCGTGCACGGAGCTCCCGGGAGCGGAGCCGGGCGGACGGTGCTCCGCGCTGGGAACGCCCCCGCCGCCCGCAGCCCGGCTCTGGGACGGCACCGGCGAACCCAGCGCGAGGGGGCTGGCCGCTCCGCCGGCCCTGCAGCCCCCCGCCCGCTCGGCACTGCGCCCCGAGGGCCGGGCGGGGAGGGGAGCGCAGGTGAGTCGCTATTTTTGATAGCGGAGCTGCGCTAGGGGGCAGGAGGTGGAGGATGGAAGCGCTTTTCCACCGACTCGTTGCATTTTCGATTCCGCCCGCTCCGTTCCCCGCCGCTGGCTGCGTCCCCGGGCCGCCCCACGCGGGGTCCGGGATGTGCGGGAGTGACGCGGCCGCCGCCACGGGGCTGCGCTGGCAGGGCTCGTAGTAGCAGCTGTTTATTTTTTTCCTGCCTTAGCGAGCTCCCCAGGCACCTGCCAAAATACACTCATTAGCGCACGCACCCGAAGGGGCTCATCCGAGAACTCGGTAGAGCCAATGGAAAGGCGCTGACGGGCTTCGCACCGCCTTAGGATCAGGCCATCGCTTTGTCTCCCGTGTCCTCGGTTTTCTCCGGCCACAGCTTCCTCTCCCGAGCACCTCAGCTGCTCTTAGTCAGTCTCACAACAACCCGGAGAAGTTATTTTGCTGCAGAGAAAGCGGGAAGGTGAGAGATAGGAGACTTCTTGCTCCTAGCCAAGGTCACGCTCTCACCTGCTATAGGGTAGCCGTGTACCTAAGCACACAGCAGCACTCTGACAGCAGCTGCCACAATTTCTCCCATTATTGTGCAGCTCCGCTTTCCCCAGAAGTGACGCTCCCCAGCGCCCTGCATTCACAGACTGAAACTAAAAGCACTGATTTTTTTCCCAGATCAAAGATCTGAGACCACAGCAGCCGCTCCTGCAGCGCAGTCAGACCACAGCACAGCCCGGGGCTTCTCTGGGAACGTGCTCCTGGGCCCGGGCACCTATTGCTCCCTTAGGCAAAATTCCTGCTCCTGTCAGTGGCGCAGCAGCGATGGGAGTGCGGTCTGACAGCAACTCACTGTTGTGTCAGTGCTCCCAGCTCGTCCATAAAGATACAGCTGCTGGAAACTGCTGGGAGTAAATAGCACGTGGCACTTTCAGGATCAAGCTGTGGGCCTGGGAGGATTCCTGCACCCACAAAGCAGTGCAGGAGTTTCATTAACATAGGGTGTGTAAAAATGTGTTAATAATTTGGGGCTCCAGCCCCGTTTTAGAATTAGAGCAGGCTCGGAGCAGGGAACGAAGACCGTACGTGGCTGTTTGCAAAAGGATGGTGCTTCTCTGGCTGTGCTCCCTTGAGCTTCTGCAAATATCAGCAGGACATAGACACAGCAGAGGTTTCCATCAGGTGACTGAGTCCCTGTGTCATCCCGTTTTCCCACATTCCTGCTGCTCTGCTGCTCGAGGTAGCCCCTTTCTGCGGGCCAGCACGCGTGGCGAGACAGTTACACAGCTCGCAGGCAGTGAATCACTTCAGTCTCTCTTACAGGGCAGAAATCGCATTCACAGATGGGACACTGACATAATTGGAGCACTCTTTTATAACATTCCAATAGATATTCTAACTGAAATGTTTCATCATTCATTTTTTGGAAACAGCCAAGGATAATAATATCCTAGAGCTTCTTTTCCACTACTGGCTTAATCTATTTTTTTAAACTATGATACGCGCATTCCTTTGGTTTGCACAGCAGACATCAGAACTTAATGGGAATGTGGAGATAGGAGCAATTTTTCCATTGTCCTTTCTTGCCAAACCGCCTTAAACCTAAAATTGGGGGGTAATATCTGACTCAACCTGACCCCAAAATTGAATGGTAGCGTGTGCAAGTGCGTCCCTTAAAGGAAGTGCCGGGACACCTCCCCCCCCCACCGCCTCTCGTTCTTTTCTCTCCTAGCACTCCCCGTGCTCCAGGCTGAGCAACCAGTCCCTTGCAGCCTGAGCTCATTTGAAAGAGCTTGGATAAAGTCCACGTGCAAGTCCTCGTTGCCTGCTAAATTTCTGATGCTTGCCACATGGGCCGTCAGGACTCTGGTTTTTAAGACGGCGCGGATTTGTATTTTCTCAGGGTTTGAGTTCCCAAATAGAAGTGCAGCATTTTTAACCGACCCTTCTCTACCTCTTTGTCTTTAGAAATGTTTAATAGGAGCGTGCCGCAGTTTTTCAGATCTGGTTACATGTCATGTGGTCCGCCCGATAATTCGCAGTCACCGCATTTCTGAGAAGAGTGGCTAAATCTTTTTTCAGCTTGGAACATCACCCAGGCACTCGCGTTACTGACGTTCTCGGTGCAGGGAATACAATGGGACACTGTAAGGAGAAACTGAGCCTCGGAAGCGATATGTTAGATCCGCTGTAGATTTAAACATTGAGAATTATGTTAAGCACTTTTTAAATCATAGTTTGTATGACGCTAAAAAATATCCTTAGCTTTGTTTTTGGATTTCTCGTCCCCGAGTACCTGGGTAGTCCAGCATTCGCATACTTCTGAAGTTTATTAAAGCAAAGTCCTGCCAAGGGCAAGCTCTCATCCAACTATGTGGAAAAGGAGTCCTTCCATTCTCCAGTTCCCTGAAATGGCAACACAGTGTATTTCCAGTTATGCTCTGTGCGGAGGCTGCTGCAAGTATACGTGGCTGCAATTTTTGTTGCTGCTGCCAAGGACAGATTTTGCTTAACTCCTTGAAACACCTTTCTGGCTCATGAGAGCAGCGTTATAGAAAACTGGGAGCTGAAGCTGAGTCCCAGAGCCCTGGTGCGGGCGTCGGGAGCGCGGGGGGGGGGGGGGGGGGGGGAGGCTGGGGGCTGCCTCACTCAACACGGAGGAGCCTCGTGGAGAGGAAGTGTTCCTCATGCGGAAGACAGAGAGTTAGGGAAAGCAACCAGTATTTCCGGTCCTTGCACGCCGCATTCTTGCCTTTCTCTCCAGTCTTAATGGAAAACAAGCATTAGGAAGCGTTTGTCACATTGTTTGGGTTTTTCCTTTGATTTGGAGTGGCTGGATGCCTTGTCTGAGTGCACACACTGAGCGGAAGAGCCCACAGACTACTTCAGCCTTGTAGTTTTCCTGCCTTTTCTTCACTGCAAATTATTAATGGCACACTGGGTAGGATTTGCAAGTCGTGTGGCTGTAACAGCTCAAACATCTTTTTCTAACTGTTGGCTGAAGAGCCTGTTTGGGGTTTCAGTTAAACTCAGTTCTCGGAGGTCTCCAAAATCTACAGCTGTCACTCGGTCTGCGTGCTGCAGCTGCTTGCACCCAGTGGTGGTTGGTTTCGTGCATTTCCATTTAGGCCAGATCTGTACTTTGTGGATTTAGACCACTTCTGCTCGAAATAACATGCTGGTAGGTTCCAGCACAGCCCACGGGGTGCAGCGTTGTAACTCACACCTCTGCACACTGGAAGCCTGTGGGAACTGTTATTCCCATGTGACCAATGTCCTCACGTGCCCCGTGTGCACAAGCAGGGAGCAGGGGAAGCCACTCCGCGGTGTGCCCGGTGGCTACAGCTCCCTGACGTCTGTCAGGTTGTCTGCTGGGCAGAAGAGCTGACTCCTACAAACTGAGCTAATTGCTACGTTTCTCCAACACTTCTCTCATTGCTGTCTTGTCACCCTAATTCCTCGCCAGTGTCAGAATTTATGATTCGATGAATTAGCAGCAAAGCTATTTCGAATGACATGGTCCTCTTGGAAAGCAAAAGGTACATTTTCCATTTGTGGAGTATTACTAATTCTAGGAGTAGCTAAGGATAACTTTGAGACTTTACATTCTTAATGGGTTGCAGACGAGCTAGGAAACACGGGATAAAGGATCGGATAAAGACCGAGCAGAAGATGGGGTCATTTCCCCATGCTCTCTGCCAGTCACCCGTATCATAATTTGAAAGGCCAATGTTATCATTTGTGTCTTTTCTTTTTGTGGCTAATATAAATGATGTTATCCACTCGTGCTCCGTGTGCTGTGAGCTGGAAGGCTGACAGCTCCCTTTAGAGCTAAGCCAAGATCAGCAAGTATATTTGGTTTTTCTAACAAATTTCAAATAGAACAGCCAGTGATTAAAGGTTTGTGCTCCAGCAGATGGTAAGCATCATTTCAGAACAGATAAATAAATATGCCAATTTAATATATTTTCTTCTTCAAATTTAAACACTTGGGAACGAGCGAAGCCCTCAGACGCTGCAGCCCACGCTCCCCGCGGGGCCGCTCCCCGCGCACGTTCCTGAGGGCAGGAGCTCGGCCCCAGCTGCAGCCTTCTGGGGGGGCCGGTTCTGATCCCGGTAGCCATGACCGCTAATCACCGGCTGTGCAGGCTTCCCTGGCTGCACCCGGCGGCAGCGCAGCCCGTTTCTGGCCGAACCAGACAGTAAGGAACTCCAGAGCACGAGTGCCTCGTGTAGCGCTAGGAATCGCTGCAGCAGATGAGGTAGACTTTAACTGTGGTCTCCAGCTCAACCGCAGAGAGACACTGGATCCTTTTCAGCGCAGCGCCGGCAGTCCCCGCAGCAGGCAGGGAGCCACGCGGGCAGGGAGCAGCCTCACACGGCGCAGGAGATGCACGCAGCCCCGGGCTTTGCACACTGCTCACACACGTACACGCACGTGCACGCAGCTGCACGCTGACCACGCGGAAACCCCACTCGCTCAGATAGCGTGATGCGAGCATGCCGTTGTATCACTGGGGATATTATGCGTTCACGAGAAAAACAAAAAAAATCTCTCTTTTAGTCTCTGCTGAGTTAAAATATGGCAGTGATTGCAGCGACATCCCTCGTTAATCTGGTGGCTGTGAATATGGAATAACAGCTTCTCTCCATTTAAATCACGCTCCAGTGGTACACGTGTAGACAGAATAGACCAGTAGGGTTCCCGGTATTTCCAGCTAACCATCTCCTCCCGTAAAGGTTTCAGTAAAAACCTCTGCCCAGCAGGTCTGTGGGATCACCTGCCCCTCTGGAAGGTTGCTTCCCCTGTCTCGCACCACGTTCAAGTAAAGAATTAATGTCATTAAGGCCTAATTCCCACAGCAGTACCCTTGCAGTTGCCCTCACTTCCCTCTGCAGCTGAGAGCCTCGTGCAGTGTTTGCACTCACCAATAGGTGCCCCTAACACATCCCGGAGCTGCTGGCACGGGGCTCTGCAAGAGCCCAAGGGAGGAACTGATTTTAAAGAGCAGGAAAAGTCCAGCTCTTGTGCTGTGAACTGGCAAAGGATGGAGAAAAACTGTGTGATGAGGAGGTCATTCCTTGGCTGCCACATTACTGATAAAGGTGACACGTTATAAGCCTACATGCTGAGATCCCCATTGATGTGTGCTGAGTAACAGGCTTTCTGACAGCTCAGCCAGCAGCTTGGGGTCGGATTTGTAATGCAGTTAATGTTGTCCTGCTAACAGGCTTAGCAAATACAAACAAGTTGAAGTGAATGCTAACACTCTTTTTTAATGATCTTGGTCCCTCTGCCTTTGCCCTTCTACTCTGCCCACAGACTAAGAGCATTTTTCAAACCCACAGACCCAACAACAGCAATGTGCACACCCGTACGGGGACCATACAGACAGGTAAGCGAGGGAACAGAGTCCTCTGAGCACAGATGCTGCAAACACACAAATTTAGGATCTCCTGGTGAAGTCACCGCTGGTGGCGGCAGCTGTTGGAGGGCAGCGGGCTGCTGGCAGGCAGGGCCAGCACGTGGGGACGCTGCAGATGAATGGAGGCAATGTGGAGGAGGTGGCCGAGGGGCAGCGGGGTGGCTGGCAGTGCTGGCAGTGTGGTCAGTGGGGAATGCAGTGGGGCCTGGCTGGTGAAATGCTGTTTGTGAGAAGGGCAGGGAAAGAACAGAGGCCTTGTGCAAGATGAGCTTCATGTTTCCATGGGTGTCTCAGTTAAGAGAGGTTGTCCTGTGAGTGCAGGAGGAGATGCACCCAGAAACTGCCTGCTGCTGCCTTGCAGAGAGAGGAGGGAGCACGCGGCACGGGATGCAAAGCGCCTGGAGTAGGCAAGGGCAGCACCTGGGCTCCTGGAGCTGCTGCGGGTCCCAGCAGTGTGGCCTGATGGCTGGGGGGGAAGAGAATGCGTGCAGGACACGAAGCCGTGCTCAGCGTGGGGTAACAGTGCAGAGGGCGGCTCACCCCGTGGGAGCTCAGTGGGACTTCCCGAGGCTCCCCGCACCACCGCCCCCCCCAGCACTGTGCGAGGCCATTGACGACCTCCACAGCCCCGCGCTTCCCTTTCCCGTTTCACTTCCCCTGCTCCTCCAGCATCCTCCCGCAGCAGCCACCGTTTCCCCGGGGCCGGTGCGGGCCGGGCTGGGCTCCTCCTCCCCGGGGGCGGCTCCGGGCGGCAGGTGGCTGCTCGGGAGCAGGAAGCTGCTACCGCTCAGCTCCCGATCCCCGTTTCGTGCTACCGCCGTCGGGGCAACGGAGCCGCCCTCCACGACCCCTGGAAGACCTTTTTATTTTGTACTTTTTTTGCCCCTCTTCTCACCCCTTTTTTCTTTCCCCCTGACTCCTCTCCACTTGCACTTGGAAGGATACCTCCGGCTCCCATCGCCCTCCAGGCTCCTGTCGCAGCAGGCCAGCCCCGGACGAGCCGCCCTCCCCACTACTGCCCGCCGGGGGTGGCCGCGATGAGCGCTGCCGCCCAGGCTGCGGAGCCCGACCCGCAGGACGGGACCCCCGGGCACTGCCCCGGCCCCGGCCCGGCCCGGGACGGCAGCCCGCAGGAGGAATTTGATTTCTCTATCCTCTTCGACTACGACTACCTGAAGCCGATCGAAGGTTGGTGAGGAGCCGCCTCGCCCCGACGGGGCCCCGATGCCGGAGCCGCGCGCTGCCTGCGGCCGCTCGGGAATCCCCGAGGCGCTGCCGTTCCCCCGCCGGCTCGGTCCCTGGGCAGGAGCCCGGGCCGCTGCGCGGTGGTGGACGTGGAGCGTCGCGGTGCCGCAGTTGGCACCTGCGGGAGGGGGCCGGCCCTGCGCCCTGCCGGCCGACCGAGCGTCCGCAAGCGGCCGGGGGATTTCTTACTAGTTACAAAAGTGGTGCACGTGGGAACTTGAGCCCAGCGGTGAGAGTCGAAGCAGAAGCGCTCGGCTCGGTTGGTCTCCTTGTGACCGTCGTCATCGCGCTAGCGGGTGCTCTGGGAGCTGGCGAAGGGCAGGAGCACGGCGCTACGGGGCGGGCAGCCTGGCGGGGCGGCCGGAGCCGGGGAGGCAGCTCCCGCTTCGGGTCCAGACACCGTGCGCTTCGGCTTAAAAACAAGAAAAGTCAGCCCGCTCTACTTTCCCGAGCTGATACGAGTCTGTGGTACTACCAGCAGTGCGATGTGTTTCCTGACTTTCTAAATGAGAATTCTAACAGTTAATGGTACTAAAGAGTAGTGCTTCCTATCCCAGGAAACGCAGGTTTGTGTGAAGCAGACAAAGCTGAAAGAGGCAGGACCCAGGGGATGGATTGCCGGGAGCTCGTTTCTAAGATACCTTGGTTGTGGTTCTGCGGGGCAGAGGAGGTGTTTCCTGAGGGCATTTGCAGACCATTAGGCCTGGGGTGTCCCTAGCGAGATGCAGTGTCCTCACGGAGCTGCGCTCTTTGCTCAGCCGTTCGTGCACGCAAACTGCGCCAGCATGGCAGCGGAGCGGGGCGGTTAATGGCAGCAGATGTACAAAGCTGAAAGTTGTTTCAGGGTTCAGTGTAGATCAAACCATACTGAAAGAAATCCGCGATGGGAAGAGGTCGGGGATTTTAATGAAAATGCATTCAATCTCAGTGAAAGCTTCAGATACTGCTTTTTTTTTTCACGACTTCTTTTCTTTCTTCAGTAGAGCCCTGCTGTGTGGCTCGAAGTGGGAAGTTCCACAGAACATAATAGTGCGTAGGTGGGGGGTAGAAAGTTTTAATCTTCTCAACCGCATAAATGCGGAGCAGTGTATGCTTATAGGAGAAGTAACTTCCTTCTTGAGCCTGCTTTCTCCCTGTCTGAATGACTGGAAACCATAATTAGTAGTAATTTTGTTTGTTCCAAAGATGGAAATCATTAGCATAAAAAAAAAAAAATCACAACCATATACACCAGCATTGTAATCTGGAGAGCATTCTCTCTCACTTTGAAAAGGCACCAGCCAAAGTCTGTAAGCAATCCAGTGCACATCCGTGACCTTTCATGTACAAAAGATTAAAGCGTGTTTACACGAGAGCAGAAAATGTTCAAATTTTGGGGAAGGGCTTTGTCCACATGCTGGTGGTAAATGATGCTCGTTGTTCATGTGAGATTCTGGCCTCATCTGAACTGCAGTTGGGAAAACAAGTCCTTTCTGTGGAGGATTCAAAATGGGACCAAAACCATAGGAGTGTCCGAGGCGCTCAGCGCCCCAGCCTGCTTCCCGCAGTCAGAGCCCGTCGGAACAGCCCTGGTTTCCTCTGAGTCTGGGCAGCTCCACCCACCTCGCAGCTCCTGCAATAACAAATCTCTGCAAACACGCTGGAAGTCTTTTTTTTTTTAAAGATACAATGGTAAATGTGGGGCTGTAGGAGTGGGCTGGGAGAAAAAAGTATTTCTGGTGAATGTTTTCAAAGGTTGTGATCTGATAGTATCCACTTAAACTTATGTTTTAAAAGTAGGATCTGTATCACAACTTGTTGTCATGGAAATGCCAGAAATATTCTTGCTGAAAGCTGCTGGCATTCGGGAGTGCTTATGTGTGCCCGAGACAACAGGAACATGGACCGCTATAAAAGCAACAGGGGAAAAAGAGTCAACAAAAACCCTACGGTCAATATTATTAATATTAGATATTCCTCATTAAGCCAGCTGTTTCCATAAGCAGGAGCCTTGTACCCAGTGCCATTTTCCATGTGCCTTCTCCCTTCCTTCCCAGATGTGGTTTAACCATCTGCCGCGCTCCCCAGGCGGGATGGGGATGGGGATGGGGATGGGGATGGGGACAGGGCTGTGCTGCTGGAGCTGCAGGGCAGCTCTCCTGGCTGCCGGGAACTCGCGGTGTCGCTTGGGCGAGGAAGATGCTTTCCATCCTGTCAGGGAGCGTGTTAGATTCACTTCCTTCCCAGAGACACGTGGAGGCACCTCTGGTGGTATCCCAAGTTTTATTTTATTTCAAGCTCGAAAGGTGCTGAGTGTTCTCGGAGCGTGTGGGCAGGTTCCAGCTCCCCGCAGGATGCACGGCGGAGCTGAGGAGAGCCGCAGCTCGCTCCTGCACACGGGATTCCCACATGAGCGTGTTCTGACAGATGTTCTGGGTATTATTCCATAGCACTTCCATAACGTCTCTCCACTAAGACAGACGCAGAAGTGAAAAGCCAGACCTCCGCTCTGGGTCGGTTTTTGTATTTTTGGTCTGTGTTTGCCGTGGATGGGATGATGCATGGGATGAGAGTTAACCCAGCGCATCTTTTGTTACACCTGAGGTTACTGTGGAGTGATCCTCTGAGCGGTGCTCTGAAATTTAGAATTCATACAAAACCCACCTTCCTTATAATAAGGTTCCACGACAGCAGCTGAGAGTAGCAGCTGAAGTTTTCCTCACAGGACCAAGCCCTTCCTGCAGCTCAGCAGCTCTGGTGTTACTTGTTGCAATAAGGATCTACAAGCAAGCCGCTGGGTGCCTATAATAAACGGAGGGGAAGCAGGGAATGTTTGTAAACGTTACTGTTCTTCTGAATGCTTGTTTGTGTACAGACAGACTCAGGGACGTTGCCAGGTCTGGGAGATGTCAAACCCCGGACAAGCTGTCTGCCTCGTTCCTTTCTCTCCCCAGTACAGAGCTATTAAAAGGGGAAGAAGCGCTTGCTGCTCGGTGCTGGTACCTGGCTGGGTAACACAGGGCGCAGTGTTCTGCAGCAGCCCTACAGTAAGGAAACAAATATGCACATGTAGCAGAGAATACCAGATTTCACTCAGGAAACCAGCTTTCACTTTGAGCTTCCAAGCAGCTAGTGTAAATAGCAGAATACTCAGCCTTTGAAAAACGGGAAAAGCTTTGCACTGGCCCCTTCAAAGGACAATGTGCCGTTTAAAAACAGTTTGGACTCTTAGACAAATAAGTAATTCCATTTAAATCACAGGAACTGTGCTGCTGCAAATGGATGAGGACAGAGCTGTGCTTCTCCCCTGGGCTCCCTGTCCCGCACCCAGCTCCTGTCCGTAGCTTTTCTTAGGTGATGATTTGTGTAAACCCATCGTGGAATGCAGTTGCTCTGATGATCTGTTGTTCCCTGGTTTCATGCTAATTGGCAGGGTTGCATTTGGCTGAGGGAATGGCTTTGAGGCTGCTGCCTTGTTTAAGAAAAGTAGCAGCGGGTGGGCCACTGCCACCCCACACACACACACACACACACAGGGACTCAGACAGTGCCTCAGGGCCAGCAGGTCCCAGTGTTGTGTGTGAAAAGGTGAAATCCTTTGGAACTTCAGTACGTTGATCTTTTCCACCTGTGTTCTAGCTCTCCTTGTTAACTGCATCTAATGGGAGCACCTGGGGAGACTGCCGGCCCACCAATGGGTAGTTGAGCTGCTGGTAGCAGTCGAGTGTCTGCAGCGTCTGGAGTGCTGTTTATTTATTGCATGGGAGCACGCAGAGCCCTGCTTCCATTTCCTACTGCGAGGGGAGGAAAGATTGTCTTTTAAACAGTAACTGTGCAAAGGCTGCGGGGTAAAGTGGGAGCTATGGAGCTGTCAGCGTGGATGCAGGGCTGGGAGCATCCCGAGCAGGGCTGGGACTTGCCAGGCTGTGGGGCCTGGGTACCAGAGGGGGTGTGACAAAGTTTGCTGACGGCTTGCACTGAAGCTGACGGGTGTGAGGAGGTGTGGTGTTGCTTGGATGTGAAGCTCTCTTTTAACTCGCTTTCAAAGGAGAAGGACGTTTTGTTGGTGAATCAGAGGGTGATTCAGCAGCAAAACCTAAGGCTGAGAAGTGCCCAGGGGAGGGGAGGTGGGGAAGCACTGTAATTATGTGCGTGGTGTGGAGGTGCCACAGGAGCTGGGTCACTCCCTGTGACGTCTGTCCGGCTGTGGTCGAAAAGTTGACTGCAGGAGGAGCTCAGTCTGTGTGCTGGGATGCAGGAATGGATGAATCCTTGGAGGTGGCAGAACCCTGGGTACAAAGCTGCACCTCCAGAGTTTCCACATGATGGTTATAAAGCTACTTCAGTTCTTGAAAAACACCGTTGTTAGGTCGCTTGGTCCCAACAGCCCTCTTGGAGGGGATGCAGTGGCCTCTCACCTCCTGCTGGGGAGCAGCGGGGCTGCTGCCTGCCGCCTCTGGGCGGGGGTTTGTTGCCCTCTGCTCCTGGGGGCAGCTTTTCCTCCCCACCTCGTGGAGATGCACGGGCACTGCTGCCATCCTGGGGCTGTGTGCCTGGAGGCGCTGCCCTGCCCTGGGCTGCTGTGCATTCTTACTGGTGCTGTGAATGTAGAGGGAAGGCGGAGGGGAACCTTTCGCTGACACTGTTTGGAAGAAGAAGCCCCGTGGTGCTTGCGCATGGGTCCTGCAGCCCAGGCTGCTCGGTGCCTTGGCAGTGAGTTGAGCAGCCTGTCCTGCTCCTGCTGCGGCACAAACAAAAACTTCTACTGATTTCAGTGGCAGAATCCTATTTCTGGAACACAGCGCTTGCTGCTTGGCCCAGCCACCCCTTTTCCCTCCCGGTGAAGTCAGAGTGTTGCACTGTAGCATCACAGGCGTTCCTGCAGCGATGGGCTGCGACTTCACAGGCGTGGGCAGCAGCGCCTGGGACAGTGACTCTGCCTCAGCTCTGAAGGGCACGCGGGGCCTGGGACTCTCCCAACAAACCCTCATCCTGCGGGGACCAGAGCCACAGGGCAGAGCCCCAGCGCCGTGCAGCCCAGCTGCTGTCTGCAGCCCTGTCACGTCGCGGTGCTACTGCCTGCTGTATCGATAACTTGATGGTGGGGCAGGGGTGGGGGTAGAGAAATGCTTTTGCTCTGAGGAAGGCTGTGGGTGTTGTCTGCTTGGCAGAGGGTGCCTGCTGTACTCGCTCCCTGCTCGCAGCGTGAGCAATCTGGCTTTGCGCGGCCGTGAAGCGCTGCAGTGCTGTGAGGAATGCCGCGTGGAGGCACGGTCGTGTTGCAGCTTGTTGGCGTGCATAAATGGGGTTATTAATATCTGGAGCATGGATCCTCCTTTGGAGGGTGAATATGAAGGGTGAAAGTGCTCATTTAGACACAGTATTTCAGTGAAAAACAAAACATAAGTCATCTGAAGGCTGATTTTTAATGAGCAGAATGAGGGGGAGGGGTTGTTTGCAAGACCTTAACATTACACACGCACATACAAATATCCTGTTGCTCTCCCCGTACCCCCAATGCAAATCTGCATGCAGAAGCTTCACGGCTTGCCACGGGCTGCGAGGAGCTGCGGTGCTGTCCCTGCTGTGTGTTGCCCGGCAGCCGGTGGCACAGATGAGGCGCGGAGATGTGGGGCAGCTGGTGCTGGAGATGCTGTGCTGCGCAGGGAGCCAGGGCCATCCCTGCTCCTTGGCTGAAGCTGCGAGTACCAATGGCTGGGTGAATCCCGTCTCGAGCCTCGCTCGGTTTGCTGCTAATTTTGCTTTATTGCATCAATTTAAATCCGAATGATTCTTCTGAAAGCAGTGGGAGTGATGTTTTGTGTGACTGCCAAGAGGAGTGCTGCTCTACTGAGCCCTAAGGAGGAGGGGTGAACCAATATCTGGGTGTGATGCAACAGAATTTGAGTGATGTGAGTGACGTGCGAATTCCCATGAGTGCCAAAGCTCTGATATCTGAGATAGTGGTGCTAGGAAGCGTGCAGCTCAAAGTTCAGTTGCTCGCTGCTTTTCTCTGACTCCCCAAAGAGCAACGGGCCGGGATTAAACACCAGAGGGAACCTTAAGAGCTCTGCAAACTGGGCTCCCCGGTCACCTGTGATTCTGTCCCGTGGAGATTCTGTGTGTGGGGTTGGTTGGTTGGCTGGTTGGTGTTTTTCAATAAGCTCAGCAGTCCCTGTGAAATTGCTCTTTAAACAGAGTTTTCTCCAGGTTGTGCAAAGCATTCAGCACAAAAAGAAGCAGCAGTCGGTGCTGAGGTTCTGTCTTCGTTTGCACAATCTTCAGGCTGAGTTAATTTTACCAAAAATTCCTCCCAGAGCTAACGAGTCCCATGCTTGGGAAACACTGTCACTTTGGAGCAGAAAATGGGGTTCATCATCAAAAAGTAACGGTGGCTTTGATCTTTTCCTTACATTCGCTACAAACCCATCTGTGGAGGGTTTTGCTTTTGCATTAAGAAGAATTCGATAGTGAAAGCTACCAGAAAACCCCTGAAATGAAATCACAGTCACTGTGTGTAGAAGCTTCACTGTGGGCTATTCTGCTTCTGCACAAAGTGCAGTCATCTCTGACCTGGCTCTATGTGCAATGTGTTGCTCATGGGAAATGCTCCCTCATGTGGGGTGGGAGGTGGAGAAGGTGTTGGCGCGGTATTTGAATACTTCAGTGGAGCACTCCTTGTCTGGCACACATACTGACTCGCGCCCAAGGGTGAGCAGGTGAAGTGAACTAACCCCAGACTGTGCTGTTTGTAGTATTTCCTGCTGGATACACCGAAATCTGCAAAACTATATAAAATCCCTGGTAATGTTTTGCATGTACTTGTGCAATGGCAAGTATTGTTCAACTCACAGGCTACGGGACGTGAAGGGGCCTTGCCAGGTGCCTGGCCTGGGTGCTCTCAGCTGCCCTGGCCCTGAGCGCCTGGTGGGTGCTGGGATGGGATCCGAGCTGGGCACAGTGGTGCCAGTGGGAGTTCTGCTCTTGTCTCAGAGCACCCCTGTGCTCTGAGCTCTTGGGACAGTTCTCAAAGCTGAGAATCTCTGAGAACTGGGAAATTTTGCACCAGGAGCGAGGGTTGCACTGAATGCTTACCTGTTATTCCGTGCTTTGTGATTCCTCTCTGGCCAAAGTTCTCCCTGAGCTGAGACTGGAAAGTGTTTGCCTGTAAGCACGGATCCTTACTATCTCTCTTCCTTTTCTGGGATACCGTTGGGAATGTGTTTTCTGATCATCTGGTGCTTTCTTGTGCAAAATTTGTTACTAAAACTCGTTGGTGTGATGTGGAGCCAAACAACTGGCTTTTTATTTTAGGAACTTGAACTCAGTATTGGTTTCATGAAGCCTTTTTTTGGCTGGGATTTGATGTGTAAGAAGTATTTTTCTCTCAATCGAAAGCTGTTCCTCAACATTTTGGTTTTATGTAGGCCTACTTGGAAGTGTTTTCATGACGTGATGGTCTCACTCCAGCTCATAGCTGATAAAAGCTGACCAGAATCGCAACACCCCAATTGGTGCTAATGGGTTTAGTTGTCCAAATTAATAGGAAGGCCAGCAAAGAGTCTGGGCAGAGAGCTGACATGTTGTGCACCCCTGCAGGTGACCCCTCTAGCTCAGGGCTCGGGTGGTGGGAGCCTGGCAGGGCAGCATGGAGGTGCTGGCAGTGCTTCTGTCCGTGCCGCATCTGCTCTTGAGCTTCCCTGGCTGTTAATCCAGTACTTTGTGGTCCACAAATATTAATTGCCGTTAAAAATAATTAAACAAATATTTACCTAATATCTGATCACAAGCAGTTTATAAATATGCGTATTTTTAAACCATGATTTCTCAGCTTCTGTAATAATATTTATAGTCTTAAAGAGACCCTTCTTTTTCCAGAAGAACCGACTCCTCATAAAACCAACAGCCCACCCTCTGGAGCTGCATACGCTCATGATGTCTTGGACTGTGGCCTCAAGCCATGCCCCCTGCCTTTTCCTAGCCTTTCTGCAGATCCCATGGGCAGATATGGACAGCCAGATAGCATAGGGACAGCACCTACACACCCTGCCAACGCCGCAGGGGCCTCTGCTCCGAGTCCTAGGATTGAAATTACTTCATATCCTGAACTGATTAATTCAGGGGGTCCCTTCCGCAGCAGAGACACAGATGTTCTTTTGGTAGAACATCAGTCAAACTCAGCTACCGCTAGCCCAAGGGTTACCCTGCCTGTCCCTGGCTTTGAGGGCTACAGAGAACCACTGTGTCTGAGCCCAGCTAGTAGCGGCTCTTCTGCAAGTTTCATTTCAGAGACAAATTTATCTCCTTGCACATCACCATGTGTTTCACCAAATAATGGTCCTAGTGATGACCTTTGTCCGCAGTTTCAAAACATCCATACTCATTATTCTCCTAGAACCTCTCCAATAATGTCACCACGAACAAGCATCACGGAGGAAACCTGCTTGGGACAACATTCACCATCACCACGTCCCAACTCAAGGTCTTCATCACCAGGTGCAAAACGGAGGTACTCTTGCACTCAGCAGCCTTCCACTTCTCCACGACAGTCAAGGACCCCCTCTCCACAATCCTCTCCGCGCATCCCCCTGACGGAAGACAGCTCTACGGTTACTTACACGCAGTTGTCCAGCGCTCCTCTTTCCATGGATGCTATGAACAGCCTTCCTACAGATCCTTCCTGTGGTGTTCCCACGAAAATTTGGAAAACCAGCCCTGACCCTTCATCAATGCCTTCCCACAAAAACAGCATTCCGTGCCACGTCTTTCAGACCGTTGACTTCCACGGGCCCTGCGAGCAGGAGGACAGGAGAAACTCAGCGCCAGAATCGATTTTGTTGGTTCCTCCATCCTGGACAAAGCAACTGATGCCAGCAATACCTATCTGCAGGTAAGTAATGCTTCTCGTGGTTGTGGGTTCTCAGATGGTGGGATGCCCTCTCCTGTGCATGGTGATCCCTCAGGAGTGTTTCCATGGGCAGACCCTGCAGCAAAGCAGAGCTGCGTGCTTAGGGACAGCACAGGTTAATGGGAGCCCAATCCATTGTGATTCTGAGAGATGAAAAATATGGGTTTGGAAGAAACATCATAGAAGTGATTTGTCGGTACCGCACCATGCAAAAAATTCACATCAGTTTGCCTAACTGTATAAAAAGTAGATCCTGACAGCCTTTGGCAGAGGCTGAATGCTCTCATTATATCCTGCTACTTTTAATTCAGCAGATGTCTCACAAATTCCCATCAAGAATGAAAATCAGTATCAAATAGAGTGTGCTGCTCCAAGTAAGGCCAAACATTCCTTCAACCCCAAGTGACATGTTGGTTGTTAATTTATTAATTGCCATTTAACCAAAGTCTCAGTCACTGCACATTAGCTCCCTCCATTGCTGGTACTGGTGCACCCAGCTGCGCCCTGTTCACTGCATATCTGCCAGAATGGCGGTTTCCAAATTTGTGACTCCAATTCCAGTAACAGGTGGCATCCCATTGGCCCTGCCATCCCTTGCATTACGAAGGTTGTCTCCATGCTGGCGCTGTCCTGTGCTGCTCCAGACCTGCCAAACACAAACTGTAAATGGAAGAACGCAGGCCGTGACTTTCTGTGGCTTGTTACATCAGTCCCAGCAGGAGTTTATACTCACAGAGTAAGAAATGGTTAAAATCTAGCGTGAGCTCTAATTATACATTTCTTTGTATTCATCTCACATGACAAACTCTCGTGTATTTTGGTAACAGGAAAACTAGTATTGGGTTTTATTATTTGTGGATATCGTAAAATGTTATTATTTTACACAACTGGTAAGTAGTAGTAAATGGAGGTAATGATTCACAGTGTATGCTACCTGTGAATGAAGTTCAAGATGTACAGCAAAAGCTTGATAAGAAAGGGAGATGTTTAAAATAATGCAACTGCTACAGATATCTCAAAGAACAGGGCATTGCCTTGCTTCTGCCAGGAGATGGACCCACGGAAACTATTGTGTTCATTCTGAATTTCAGCCAAGTTTGTAATTGGACACAAGCAGGACAGCGCACTATCCTAGAATTTGATAAGAAACTCCTGAACGTGTTAGAGGAAGCAGCCCTGGTGGGGTTTTTGGAGGACAAATGTGTCAGGGCTTTGACAAGTAAAGTGCTGAAAGCTTGAGCTTGCCTGTCTCTCTGTGCCCAGCTTGCCCGTCCAGTCGCTCCCGCCCCTCGAGTGGCCGCTCTCCAGCCAGTCTGGCTCCTACGAGCTGCGCATCGAGGTGCAGCCCAAGCCCCACCACCGCGCGCACTACGAGACCGAGGGGAGCAGAGGGGCTGTCAAGGCCCCGACTGGAGGCCATCCTGTCGTCCAGGTAAGGGACTGGAGAGCAAATGCATGGAGAAAAACGGGCCGGCTTATGGTGGAAAGTTGTGCCGGGGGCTGACCCAGAAACGAGGATCTTGTGGCTCTGGGTGTGACTGTAGATGTGCATGAAATACCTGAAGTTGGATGGTGGCGAGTTTCTGGAAGTTTGGAAAGTTGATTTGGACTGGCTTATGAAAACTCAGGAACTGAACAAAAATATTTGCTTCTTTATCTGGGCTAAACATTAAAAGTCCTGTGATCCAGCTCTGTCATGAGATGTCCAGATGCCCTAAATTCCAAATGAGCCCATTTTGCCTCGCAAACAGGCTCTCTGTTGGTTAGGGTGTTTTGAGATGCTCAAGACGTAAAGATATCGTGCCTGGCTTTCAAGCTCAGTGCCCAACCAAGCTGAGATTTAAAATAAATAGCAGATTATGTTAGATCTGCAGTACCGTGTCCTCCTAGCAGCAGTGGATGAGGGTTTCAGAGCCTTGATGCCCTGGGTTCCTGCGGAACAAGTTCCCATGAAATGTAGGTCAGAGACTTGGTACGCTTGTTTCAGTCTAGTGCCTGCTTTGTACGTAACTTACTGATAGCTTTGCTCATCATCTGCGGTAACTTGCTGCCTCCTTTTTGTCCTGGATATGTGACACCCATAGGAAATGGTACTAGCTGTAGTTGTGGCATGATAAGGAGATAGGAAGGCGTCAGACTTACATAGCAATGGGAATGAGTTGAAGAAAAAGTTTGGCCTCCATAAAGCTGTGGCTACAGAGAGGATGTGCTGACCAGCTTTGTAACTGTACAGAGAAAGAAAGAATGAGTTTAAGCAGGAGCTCCCTCTTGAATTGGACTGATTTCTGTACAGTAGTAAAATTTTCTATCTCTGAGATTTTGCTTGTAGTGCTATAAAGAGTCTGGTTCTGGTCCTGCCTATGGTTGTGAGAAGGGAATTCGTGCTGCTGAAATCAGCAAACCAAATCCAGGCTGACAGGGATGAGGGTAACCAAATTTGGCCCTCAGCTGATGAGCTGATCCAGGAAGGGCGGCTTCTTCACCGTGCAAATTCCGTGGTAAAGAAATGGCTGAGTAGCTGGATTGTAGCCATTTGGGGCCACATCAGGCTTTTCACTCATTTCCTCCTAATTTCAGACAGTATCGTTCAGGAAGGAAAGCCAGGCTTTTGGTCGGGGTTGCGAAGTATTGGTGCGATAGTGCTGGTAACGATGCTTGGCAGCTGTCCAGCTCAGCCGCAGCTACAGCTTTCAATAAGCAAAGTTGGGGTGCATCCTACAGCTGTTCCATCACATTCATGACTTGCTGCAGAGAGCCCAGGCCAGGAAAATGCTGAGGTTTGTGCTCAGTTTTAGGCATGTGATCAATACTAGTAATTTCACTGGGTTGATTTGTGCTTAACTTCAAACATATGTTAAATATTACCCTGCAGGCTCAGCCCCTTTTAAAATCAAGCCATAAATTGTTAAATCAATGAATGTGTTTACTTGGTTGAGCTAGACGTGTGTGTGTAAACTGGATACTTAAGGGTACAGCATGATACAAATAGCAATCACATTTGCCATAACTTAATGGATGTGATTCTTTTTAACTTACAAAGCTGACAAACTCATAACCCACTGTGGTGTGTTGGCAGCTCCATGGATGGGTGAACTGTGTATGCAATCAGCACTTGGTCATTTCTCAGTCGCTTACAAATAGCAGGTGTATCATTTACCTTCTCTAGATGTTCCTAACCTCGGGATGTTTATTGCAGTGAATGAGTTTCTTGTCACATGGTTAAATACAAGTGCTTTGTTTGCTTCCTGTAATCAATATCTATCAAAGAGGGATTTATATTTTCTGTTGGAGACAGGAACTGATATTCCTAGTTTTATCATAATTTGCCATCAAGCTTAAGGATCCTAAACTGTAAAATCAAAGATCCCTATTAAAGGCTCCCAAGCAGATGTGCCTCCACACAGCTGTGCCTGCATATGGGGGAAATATGGACAGTTTTTTTTTATGAAGGTTTATTATAAACCTGGAAGTATTTGTTGGATCTCTGTTCACTTGAACATAACAGAGTTCATATGGGTACAGAGCAGTGAGATAGTTGCACCTGTGCGGTTTATGACATCTGAAACTCATGAAGGCCAGTGAAATCCAAAGCTTTCATGTCATAAGTCATTTGGCTTCAAGGCTTTTTTTCTTCTTTCCCCTCAGTGCATTTTAACTTTTGTGTTCCTGTCAGATTCCAATATTACAGCCACAGACAAAATGAAACAGAAGAGATTTCTAGCACTGTGGAAAGTGCACATGAGTTTCAGGCAACTGATTGCAAGGAAATTGAATTACATTGCTTTTCAACAAGCTGTGTCTGCTTTCAGTCCCAGAGCAGAAACACGATGTTTGCCTGGGGATGACAGGGCCGTGCTCCGCGGGTTTCAGGCCTTGCACTGGGGACTGGGTGCACTTTCAAAGTGTCAGAACTGAGCACACCAGCCACTCTTGGGTTGGTTGGTTTTTTTTTTTTTTGAGCACTCAGAACCCTCCACACCAACTGTCTTGAATCCAGTGCTGCTGCTTAAACTTTTGGATTTAAACACTGAGAAGCTGAACGTGCCCTGAGTGGGGAGCCCCACCAGAGTGGTGGTATTTATAGAAAGAGTGAACATCCCATTCATGTTACTGCATTTTACAACCACTTTTGATAAACTGCTATTCCTCTATTTTGATTACCTTTTCTAAAATATAATATTTAATTTTTTTCTAATTTCTGGTTAAATTAACCCTTTGTTCGACTCATTATCCAGCTGAGCCTTCTGGAGGAAGAAATATGGGCTAGTTTTTGCAACTTGGTGTTGGTCTGCAATATTTATTTTTTGAAAACTAATTTTGCATGCAAGTTTCTTCTTTTGGTGCTCTGAAGCTACAAACCAGCAGATCTCATATCCTCCAGGCCTTATCTTGTGGTTTATCTTTCTGATGCTGCTTCCTCCTCTTCACATGTCTAGCCCCGAGAGTTTGTGCTCTGCACCAGTTGTGCACTCCAACTTTGGCGGGTGAAGAGTCTGATTAATCAAAATGACAAGTTAGGTGGGCCACGCAGAAGAGGCCATTTGCTTTGTTTACCTGGGGAAGGAAGAGAGAAGGCATTATTCCCATATAATGTTTACAACATCTAACTTCAGAGATCACCTAGAGACATGGAGAAGTGAAGGCTTCCAGTTCAGTTCTGAATCACTCTTTGAAGGAAACTACAGCTTGCTATCAACTACAGTGAAACTTTGAGCCTTTTAGGGGTGTAAGTTGAATGCCAACGTTTTGCTACTCTGTGTGTCCTCTAGCTGTCACATCACTGAGAACAGCAAGGAAATCCGGAGTAGCAGGGACAGAGCAGAAGTTTGCACACACATACCTTCTTGCAGGCCCATCCAGTTGCTGAGACAGCAGAGGAGACATGATTGTTTTCCTTCTTTCCAACTCTTTCACTGAAGTTTAGAGACAGTTGCTTCTTTGTACCCAACCGCTCACATCAAGGCTTAGAAATGGGTGTGTTTCTCCTATTGCACATGGGAAAAAAGGCAGTAAGAACCTCTCTGCTTCAGGGAGACAGATTTTCAATTCTTCAGCAAAGATGGTGATGAAAAGAAATGACCTATTTGATAAGAAAGGCTGGGTATGAATGAGCTTCACTCCATGGTCAGGAAGTGTCTCTGGTCCCTTAAAAGCCATACAAATTTAGAAAGCTCAGCGGTTCTGTTTTTGTCCTATTGCTTTGCATGAAGCCAGACTATTTCATGACAGAACTGAAGTTATACATAATTGTATGATATTTCAGGGAGTTCTAAGTAGAGCCCTCGTCTTTCCTTCAGGGCAAGAGAAAGAGAAAGAAAGGGAAAGGAAAAGCTTTAAAGGAAGATGAGCAATCGATTTATGCAAGTGATTATCCACAATTTCTGGAGAGTTGTATCTGTGCTTGATTCATTAGAAATAGTTGCATTCTGAAATACTCAGGGTACTTGTTGGTGGTTAGTGCTAGATAAAGGCGTGCTTTATCGCTGCGTTCACCTAAAGCAGTTGAGAGCAGTGACAAAGGGCATCAGTTTTTATTGTGCATCTGCCATGGTCTATAGAGAGGCCGAGGCATATTATTTTGTTAAGAAACTGTTTGAGAAACTTGTTTCTAAGGTTTTTTTTTTTCCCAGCTGCCCATATGTTTTGGACTTAGCTTGCTGTAAGCAGTCCCTGGGGAAGCTGTGTTTTACACAGCTCTTCAGCGCAGTAGTTTGTAGTAATTTTCTCAAAGGAGTGTGCCTAACTCTGACATTTTGTTTTTATTGCCATCTTAGCAAAGCCTTCCCCTGATAAATTGCTTCTCTAATTTATCTTTACAAAAGGCTCAAATCTTTCTGAATGAAAACAAGCACAGAAGCAGACAGTAACTTCTTTGCATCTCTCACTTAGTTTCTTGTACTCTTCCCGCATTATTAATTAAATTTTTCGTCCACAAACCTATCATTTTCCACTGCTTGTGTCAGGTAATTCAGTCAATTCAGCACAGCCTGAGACTGTAATTTGCAAAAGCAGCCAACTACACTTGCTGCTGGGGCTCTGATTTTTAAAGGCTGTGCCTGGTTCACCATGTGCAGCCTGACCCGTACGGACGGCCATGGCCACAGCCAGCTTGGGTTGGGCCCGCTTGGTGTTCAGGGGCACTGGGATCCCTTGCAGAGAGCAGCCCTGGTGGTTCATCTGTGAGGCCAGCGTCAGAGGACAGAGGCTGGGACCATGCTCTCACCTTGAAGCAGCATCTCAGTGGTGTGGGTGCTTCACCAGGAAGTGGCAGCCTCACACTTGGCCCTGCTCTGCTGCAGACCCTGGCGGCATCGCGCGCGTTCCCCAGGCGGCTTTCTTCTGCCTCCCACATGGGCGGAGGGGTGGGCTCCCTGCAACTGCTTCCTCTGCTGCTAAGTGTTGGGGTCAGGGCTGAGTTGAAGGCAGTCAGTTAAACTGAGCAACGAGGCTGAGAGAGAGGAGAGAGCAGGGGGTCTGTGCTTCAGGCCGGAGCACCTGGGCCACCTCCTTCCCCTGTTTCCTCCTTGGAGCAGGAGAAACCTCAGGCGGTCTGACACTGGAGCCCTGCCTGCTGCCAATACCCTGGGATCACCTGGGAGCTGTAGTTATTTAAAGCTGGTCAGGTCCTCAGACTCCTCTGTTCTCGGCACAGAGAACATCAAAAGCTGTTGGCGGTTCCTCTGACGGAGCCTCCAGCTGGGCGAACTGGGCACGAGGCCTTCAGCTGCAGGGATCTCCACGTGGGCCTTGTTTCAGAAGCCGAGGGGAGGGGTAACCCTGGTACAAGCTTTCATCCCACTGCCACCATTACATCTTCAGTATGGGTTACCAAGCGCTGAGCTTTGCGCAGTGCCGCGGTGCCACATGGGCCTACAGCGTGGCAGTGCCAGCATAGCAGTGGCACAGTGGCACAGCATGCCTTCCCCTGGGTGGTCACTTTTAAAACTGTGGTGAATTTCACTGCCTCTTTATTTATTTATTAAAAAGAAGCAGTAATTGTGAAGTTGTTAATGGAACACACAGGAGCTGCTTTACAATAACAAACGTATGTTCACTTTCCTTTTATATTTGAATTTTGCCGTATGTGTTTTCTTGTGGTTTCCAAGTCAAAGAAGACTTTGTTTTCTAGCCTAGGCTTCCCGTGGGGCTCTGGCTTGTAAATATGTGTGACTTCCAACAGTCAACTAATTGTTTTGCTGATTAGTGAAACCAGAACCTTTGATGGAAACTCAAAACCGAATCACGGCTTGATATTGTAATTCACCCTCTCACAAGCAGGGCTGGATGGCTTCTGTGCTGGCAGTGCATGGCAGCGGCTGAGTTTGGCCCTCTCTGCCTGTCCCCCTGTTCAGGGAAGGGGAAGTCAGAGGTCTGGAATGAAGCTGGGTACTTGCACTTCCGTAGCATTTGGCCTCTGTGGGCTGTGCTGGGCGCGTGCAGCGAAGCTGGCTCGTGCTGTGCCATGCTTCTGTGCTGCTCTCGTTGCCTTTACTTCCTTTTTGTAGCAAGGGGAAGCCTCACACAGGCTCCTGGCTGCTGTTGGACCTTGGGGATTCTGCTCCAGCTCACAGTGTATGACACATTGTCTGCGTGTTTCATGCCTAATTTACCTGCAGGATTACTGAGCTTGTTTGCAGAAGTGTGGCGATTGTACGTGCCTTTTGAGTGCTGAGCTGTTGGTTCATGCATCCATTTACTGTGGTTACATGTGCTATTGCAGGGATTGATGTGCAATTCTGAGAATGCAGACCTTGGTTTCAGATAAGTCTGGGAAATTCTCTTCAAAATGAATATCCCATCAAATGCAAGGGTGGATGAGTTGGTACCCCTCACACTGTCCTGGTACATTCTGGTAGCATGACTGTACCTTGGGATCTATCTGAAAGTTCACTGGAGCCAATGAGGAAATGAAAGTTCTAGATAAATTGGAGGTAAGGCAGGAAAACATGGATGAGCCTGAAATTGGCTTTTGTTAAGATGTGGAACTGGACTAAATAATAGGGAATATCAAATGTGGTACCTACTAAACCAAAATTACAGGAAGAGCTGACTCATGCATTTGCTAACACTAATGCAAGAAGAGAACTGCTTGATAACATTGAGGATGATTAGCTACTGAGAAAACTTACCAGAATATGAACTACATTCTCTGTTGCTTAAGCTCAGTAAGCTGAGTCTGTTTGTCCCAGGGAAAGGGATGCTGTCCCTCATGCAGAGGTGACATGCTGAGTGAGGGGTAGTGAAACTGAGGCGCAGAGAGGCAACAACTTGTGCATGTTACAGAGTGTGGCCGGTGTCAAGACAGTGAAGAACTAAAGCCTGCTTGGACCCTCAGTTGCTTCCTCCTGCCTTCTCTGCCCTGGACCTCCATTTTAACCCCTGGTAAAAGCAAATAAGCCCAGTTAGATACTGGGAGCCTGCTTGTCTACTGCTTGTCATTTATGGTGAGGAGCAGCACAAATGAGATTCAGTCCTTGGAAATTTCTTTATGGTTTGCATTCTTTTGCTATGTCCCAAGTACATCCAATTGAATTGAAATGTGACAAGTTCCAACTTTATTGCCTAATGTCAGCTCTAATGGAAGCAGACGGGCAAGCTGCTGCATGGTGTGGTGTCTGGAGGAGGTCTTTTGTTAATTACTGACAGCTATTGATATGGTGCTCTCCCTGAGACAATACGCTTTTCCATCTTGGTCAGAATATTGTTGAATAAAGACTCCCCTTAAAAAAAATCTTTGGAAGTGTTGTAGCCAGAGAGTTTTAATGACGGGAATTAATGATCAAATCCAAAACACAAAGTTCTTTCAACCGGGAAACGAACTGACCAGGCACTGCAGAAATGCTGTGGCAAGCAGGGACTGTTCAGACAAGCACATCTTCCTCTGCTCTGCTGCAGGTTGTCCTATGACACTTGCTGGCATGGAAGGCAGCCTCCAGGCAGATGAAGTCTGAGCAGGGGAATCATTGGTGGAGTCAGAGCCCTCGGGGCACAGTCTTAGCTCTGCAGCCTCTGGCTGCGTCAGGAGGAAGGTGGGAGTTGGGGCGGCGGGGGCTCCTTCCTCAGTCAGCCAGCGCCGAGCCCGCATGCTGCCCTGTGTGTGCTGAGGGGCAAGCCTGGGAGTGCTTTCTTATCTTCTCTTGTACAGCAGGAAAAGGGAAGCATTAGGAGGAAGCGATTTCTCACGCGGCTTTCTATTTGCTTCTAATTAAGCGTTGCCGGTTGAGCTGTTTTCCCGCTTTTCACCAACGCCTGATGGTGGCCCCTCTGAATCACCACGGCCACACACATGCACACCCCTTTCAGAGGGAAGCTGAAATGACTTCCACGAGCAGATAGCAAGTAGTATGCAGCAGTTAATAGACTGGGCCTTGTGTTACAGTGAGCTGAAACAAGCAGAAGAGCTGATTCATTTCAAACAAATTAATTCACTAGACTTGATGTCCTTATTCCCCAGTTTTATATTCTTCTCCTGGCAGTAGCTTGTGTTGTCTAGACAGGAAGATGTGCAAAATCATCTTTAAAGATGCGTAGCTTTATATCCACCAGGGGAGAAAGACCTCAATTCTTGACAAGCAAAGCTCTGTTGGGATGAGTGGGAAGCAAATTATTCCCTTCTACTCTCGAAGGCCATCAGTGTCTGTATCACGCAGGTCCTCAAAAGGCTCTCCAGAGGTGCCTTTAAGACTTGCAGATGCTCCTGCTGCTGTCTGGCAAAGCCCGCCGCTGTTTGCGTGCTGACCAGGTAGTTGCCTTGCAGATGTGCAACTTAAGTCCTGAAGAATGAAAAAGGCAAATACAGAAACTTTCAATACTAGCAGAAACCAAGATCTTGTAGCTGATGAGAGGAGTTAGTGCTAATTGCAGAGAGGCTGGCAACCCACGCAGCAAGGCACAGCGTGGCAGGGGTGATTTCTCACTGTGCTTACTGCCTGTAGGGCCTGGCAAGTCACTGCTCCTCACTGCCTTGGCTTTCCTATTTAAGCATAGTTATCTCCCTGTCTGCTCTTCCTACTTCTTGATAATAACATAGTTTTATATAAACTGCAGTAATATTCAATATTAGCAATATTGAATATTAGCATTGAATATATAGCAATATTCACAAATCTGAGTTCCAAAGGTTTCTCTGAATTCCCTCTTTGTATGCATATGTTGTATCTGTGGCTAACCACTTACAGAATCTTATGAGGAATTCACCTTTCCGACTGCCGTCAGTGTATCCTTCAATCCCAGATAGTGTAACTGAGCAGTGCTGCAGGCTTTGCTTTGCAAAGAGATTTGCTATTTACGCGGTGCTGCAAAGGTGAACCTGTGTTTTTAAATCACCGCAGCCAGAGGTTATGCAGACTGTGCAGCTGTGGGGTTTGATTCATCAGAACACTGTGAGTTAGGGACTGATTTAGACTTGAGTTTCAAACTTGCTCTGTAAGCGTTATGTATTCACGTCTGCCCTCTCAGTTTATAAGAAGACCCGAGTTTTGAAATAATTCAGGAAAAATAATGCCTTATCTCGTGTGCCTAATGTGCACTCTCAGTGGCTGCGGTTGCCAGTGCTATCTCAGGAACTGTGTTCGGGTGGGTGACTGGGCTGCCCATACACAGCTGCTGATGGCACATCTGCTTGTGTTTTGGATGCAGAATTGTGTGTGCCATTCTGAAATGGCAGCTAACTACCCCTTCTCCCAAATTTGACTGCTATTGATCTGTGGATGGAGTGCAGAATGAATGAATTTTGCTTATGCAGAGGTGAGCTGATGATTTTAATCATGCCACAAATTTCCATTTTGTTTAGAAATCCTATCGTAACAGCAAGAACCGAACAAGAAAAGTCTCCTTGTTTTCTGAATGATGTTATTTGTTTATCTGCCGAAGTGCTTTGCATTTCCTCAGGTCACAGACCAGCCCATGTCTGGCTATGTTAATATTATTAGAGTTATGCAAAAGTAAAGTTTAAGAAAAATCTTTCAACTGAAAGAAATGGGATCTTAAAATCCCAAAATAGAGTATGGAAAGGTACACATCATGTCTGGCTTCTCTTTCCCCTTGTGGCAAATGTGACTCAAAGGAGTTGGTTTTTTTCCAACTCGATCTGTATACAGTTTGGGGGAGTTTTATTGTGAATAGCTCACCTTATAATACACAAACATATTTCCTTCCAGAGTTCTCTATTCATAAATCTTTCTCAATTCTCACTCTCTTGAAACTGAATTCTACGTCTTTCTTTTTTTTTTTTCCTTTTTTTTTTTTTTTCATCACTGCAAGAAGTGAGAAAAGCAGTAAGGAAGCACCTTGGTGCAGGGCTGGTCCTCTGCTCTCACCCCTGGTGTGCTCCCACTTCGCCTGAGCAGCAGCGAAGCGTTGCACCCTGCCCTTGGGCAGCTGCAGCTCTGCAGTGCCAGCTGTGCTCTGCCCTTCTGAGAGATGGGCAAAAGAGTGGGACTAGAAAATCTGAGACATTAGAGGATCTTGGTTGTTGCTAAGGGATGAAAAATGAATCTCAGAGTTACTGTTTAGAAGTCTTCACTTCTTCATAAGGTTCTTTGAGAGTCTCTTTTGCCCCCTCTTCGTGCCACCAAAGAGAAGGTCAGCTTTCTGCCAAATTGCGAAGTAGCTGCCTAGCATAGAGGAGGTGAGTGTCTGTGCAGACCGACAGCTTCATGCAGCTCAGTTTTGAGGAAAGATGTGCCTGAAACAAAACTTTAATGTCTTCTTTCATTCTAGTTCACAATGCATTTCTGTGTATGAAAATGGCAGCACAAAATATCAATTCCTTCCTGTTCCTGTGAAGAAGGTTTAGCATCCCTATTGTCCTGTTACGGATGGAGAGAGGTTATATGGCACGACCAGAGCAATGCAGTAACTTAGTGGCAAAGCTGGGTGTAAAACTCTGACTTTGAAGTGCCTGCGGCAGTCCTGTGAGCCTGTTTTGTTCCTAAGTCATCCTGATGTGGTCTTGTCATATGAGTGGCAGATGGAAATGCTTGTGCTAAATGATCACCAGTATAATCCTTTAAAATGTAAAATATAGGCAGTTAAGATAAGGACACATTTTTAAATTAGGATGCTTAACACTTTTATATATCTTTTTTTCATTGTATTTGCTTGATATAATGCTATTTTGATTTACAGTGATGTCATCCCAAAGCATTGCCATGGTGCCATGATGTATGAAGTAATTACCTTACTTTCTTCCACTGATCAAACAATTTATTTAAAATCTGGTCCTGTGAAGGACGAGGTCTTTTACTGTGTGCTTTATTGCTCTCGTCCCTCAGGTGACACAAACGTTGCCATATGAACAGACAATCAGCTCCTCTTTTTTTAAGCATGTATGCATTTGGACAGGTGTACACCTACATACATATGTGTTATTAGAAGCCCAAGAATAATTTTACGTTGGGAACGTGCTCTATACATGAGCAAAACCACCGCTTACAATTAATTTTCTAGGTGGCCAGTATTAAAACCCGTGAATGGAGCCAGTTCTGCTACAGCTGCTACTGACTGTGCTCACTTGGGACAAATTTTCCTTTGTAATTTATTACCTGCTTTCCTCTGTTCCAGTCTCCCAGTGATAACTCTGGGGTTTTGCTTGGCCAGTTCATAGGCGGAGCAAATGCTGCATTGTTGTTGCTGTAGCCACCCTCCAGCCCAAGGCGTCCTCTCATCATCCTAGCTGGGTCCACAAAGAATTGTGCTGTCAGGCAAGATGATAACTGTGCTCAGTACTTAAAAAACTCCTCTCTTCTCCCTCTCCCCTTATAAAGACAAGATGGCTTTTTGTCATACAATGGCTTTTTGCTGAAGGCCTGGAAATCCTGGATTTTGAAAGTACCGTGCTTAGGCTGCATTTCAGTATTGCTCCTGGAGGATCTGGGCTTAGTGGGCCTCCTCGTGGGTAAACAGGGGATGATTTGCACACTCAGGTCTGTTCCTCATAGACCTGTCATCCAGACCTCTGTTGCTTTTAGTCTTCTTTTTGCCTCACTCTGCCTATTTCTGAACCTTCTCATGGCTGCCATCATATTTACCACATTCTAGGCAATGCTGCTCCTCCAGTACCAACAACCCTTGTCCTTGGAGCCCAGCTCTGCTCCTCCTCTGCCTCACTGCCAACTGGCACGTTGTTGCAGAGCCTCAGACCCTAAATTCCCTCCTAACAACTTAGCAAAGCGCTTGTGTGGGTGAGTTATTGTAGATGTCTGAGCTGCATCTGGGCTGGGTTCTGAGGTTCTTCCATGCGCAACCTGTGCTTAAGGTCTGTTGGCTTCAATGGAGCCTGGGGTTGTAAGGTCTCTGGGGCACGGACATCATCTTTGTGTGCTTTGCAAGTATGTGCTGGATGAGTAATGGTAGCTTAGCAGTGTGAGTGTCGCTTTACATTTGCCATACTGAAGGAAGGTTGCCAGGATCACATTGATGCTGCATGTGGTCCCCTTCCGGGGGGGAATTAATCCTTCTATGCAAAGATACCTCCTGCTGACTGGTGAAAAGAAAAAAAAAAAAAAAGGAAAAAAAAAGGCTTGGCCATGATTACCATTAGCTTAATCTTCCTTTTTTTGTGTTCTTCTAGTACTATTTGCTTTGCATGGCTTCATTAAGCTTTTGTATGTGGACGGAATAATTGAAAACAAATTTAGTGTGTCTCAGACTATAACGTTCCCTTTCAGCTAGATCACTAGCTATGTGGTAGATAAATGTCTGTTTTTCATTTTTGGTTATGTGAGAAATTTAGAATGATTTGATTTGTAATTTTGAATGTTAATAAAGAAGAAGATATTTCTTTGTCTTCTTGCTTATGGAGAAATTCTGGCTTTGTTGCTTCTCTTGCAGCAAATACTGTTTAGGAACATGTCATTTATTATAGAAGGGTCTGTTTATGTCTTTGAACTGTAGAGGGCCTTACCTCTAAGGTCAACGAAGTCCTCCTTGTGTCACAAAACAAAAAGACCCTCTCTACCTGTACAGATAATATTTAGTGTAAGGCAAGAGAAGTGGCTGAAGGTGAACCAGCAACTAGGGGAAGGATGAGTTTCAATGAGCTCAAGTTTCGATGAGTTTCAGTGTGGGCACATAAGTGAGTTTGGGAGATCAAGAATATATTTCCTTTTAAGACTATATAAGAATTTTGCAGACAGGGAGCTTTGTAGGGTGGAGATGTAGATGTTAAAAGGGAACATCCTCCCTTGTGGAAGAGGCTGATGAGCAGAAGATGCAATGCCGTGAGCAAACAGTGTGTGTGAGCACAGTGAGGCAGTGGGTATGCTTCAGCAGCGGTGACAGTGACCTGAAAGACAAGCCGCGTTCCTGGCGGCCATGCAGAATTTTATGAGCACAGCTTTCAGGCTCTTGTTCATCACTGGCAAAAATGCATAGCTAATAGTGATGACTAATTTGGAAAATACAATGTTTTGTAGATGAGAATTTATCAAATAGTGTTATTGTGCTCTTTGTAGCTGTTGTAATTTCCATGGAAATAAATAGGAGACATTACTTTTGGAGCGTCTTACTTTCCGATCTCCGTATCTGTGAGCATCTCTGTACATCTGCTTCGTTTCCTGAAATGATGGTGTTGCAAGCTCTGTGTGTGATAACGGATCTTTAATGTCTTGCCAGCTTCACGGTTACATGGAGAACAAACCCTTGGGTCTTCAGATCTTCATTGGGACAGCAGACGAACGGATACTGAAACCTCATGCTTTCTATCAAGTCCATCGCATTACAGGAAAAACTGTCACCACCACCAGCTATGAAAAAATTATTGGCAACACCAAAGTTTTAGAGATCCCACTGGAGCCCAAAAACAACATGAAAGCAACGTAAGCATATTTCTTTTTATTAGAAAAGTTGTGGATGTTAAGTTCCTCCTCCTGCGGAGAGCAGGCACTTAAACGGATAAAGATGTCTGCTGTGGAAGGACGCCCCTTTCCAAAGCATTTGGATGATACATGAATGTAAGGCCCTTTTTACGAAGGTTTGAACAAACAGTTACAAGTACCTGGGAGAAAGCTGCTCAAAAAGTTATCATTCAGCAGCTAAGCACACACGTGTTTTTGCTGTTCGCCACAGTTGCTGCAGTAACTAAATGGCAATTGCCTATTGTATCCAAAGTCAGAATGGTTCGGTATGGCGCTGAGGAAAATGAGACTCAGCTCTCAAGTCCTTACGCTGCAGGGATGCGAACAAGGAGCCGTAGACAGAGGAGGAAAAACATACATTTCATTTTACAACGGTTAATGGAATAGAAAACATCTCTCCTGAATTCAGCCAAGTGCTCTGGCCATGAAATTGCACTCCCTGTTGTAATAGGTTACCAGAAAAGCAAGTACAGGCACATCTTTTCTGTATTATTCCTTCGTTTTATGGAGGCAGAGGGATGAAGTGGGCACCAGTCTGAAACTTCAGGCTTGAATGTGTGCCAGACAGCATTAGAGTGATTGCTCTGCAGAGGGAAGAGCTGTATCTCCATCCTTCAGAGGATACTGACAAACTTGGCAGAGAAGCTTTGTTTTTAAGCCCCCCTGCGTCACTGCAAAATCCACATTCTTTCTTTATATACATATATATATATTTTTTTTAAATAGAATATATACCTAATTTCTCTCTTTCCTCCAAGCCTCCCCTTCCTTCTGCACCCAAAGAAGTAAATAAAAGCCCACATCTCAAATTTAAGCAGCCAAGTGCTAAATGGAACACGATTGTCTCTTCCTAACGAGTAACCCTGGAATAATAAACCCCTGCACATAAGCAAGAGTGAGGGGTAGGAAACAGAGTTGAGTTTGTCTTCCCAAAATGTGATTTTCATTCATATGGAATGCGTGGTATCTTTCAGATGGATACAAAAACTTGTTGGCAGTGCCTGTTAATACCAGCACTCGCTGCACCCACTGCGAACTATCACTGAGCTAGAGAACTCAGATCTTGTAACTGTGTTTTGGCACTTCCTCTTGCCTGGGCTCTGCTATAAGCAGGCAAGTTTGCTAGGCTACACAAGGCTCAATAGAAGTCAGCCTGCACATAAACACACAATGTTCAGCAACCCTCATTGCCCCCTCCCGCTCCTGACAGCCTCTCTTTGTGCAGGGCTGTGGTGAATGGGAGCAGGGAAATTGTTTCTTTTTTTACCGGGTTGTGCCTGCTCTAAACAGCCTGTATGTTTGGCAGCATTGACTGCGCGGGGATTTTGAAGCTGAGGAATGCGGACATCGAGCTGCGTAAGGGCGAGACTGACATCGGCAGGAAGAACACCCGCGTCCGGCTTGTCTTCCGCGTGCACATCCCTGAGTCCAGCGGCCGCATCATCTCTCTGCAGGCAGCATCAAACCCCATTGAATGCTGTAAGTACCTCGTGAGATCTGCTGGGAACCAGCATGGATGTGTGGATGGGGCTGTATATGCGCCCTGCTGGTTGTGCAGGAGTGTGCACACTCTCAGGAGTGGTCTTCTTTATAGTGAAGATGCAGCCAGAACTTGTTATCTGCAAGCTGGTGGTTGGAGGCTTTGAATCCAGACCTGGGTTGGATCCCAGCTCTGTGACGGGAACACAGATGAAATGGAGAGCAGGTTGGGTTTTGAGGCTTGGGCCCATCCTGGTTGTTGTCTTTTCTAAGTGATTGTGCTGCTGAGGTGTGTGCCGCTCAGTAGGCTGCAGTTGAAGCAGGGAAAGCCCAGGTTATTCTGGTATTCCCCTGAGAGACAGAAGAAAACTCACAGTTTTGATTTCTTGGGGCATATTCTGTAAGTGTGTAAGCTGAGAAACCTGCACCTCTCACTTGTTTTAATGTACTGGATCCTGAGAAAGAGAGGCCTCCACTGAGGTGCCCCCAGGGTCACAGTCATTTCTGGAAGGGCTCCACCCACTCTGCTGGTTTACATGCATCCTGTGATGCTTTTTGTTGGTAAATGGTGTCTTTTCTGAGGTTTGGGGATTTCACAAATACAAAATGAACAGTTTTCCTCTTCCTTTGCTGAATGACTCACCCCTTTAGCAGAACCTGTCTTGCCATAATGTTAAGAAAGTCATTGAAGAGTTTCTTATGTGCATTTTATGTATTTATTGAGATGCAGGCATAAATAACAGCTACTTATAACAGGAGGGGAGACAACTTTGGATGGAAAATCAAGACTAATTGTAACCAGTGAATCATTGAAAAAAAAAAAACAACAAACCAGTAGAAATGAATTTTAAAAAGCAAGGCTAAGGAGATAATGATGAATGCGTACATTCTCCTGGCAATTTTTACGAGAGGATACCAACTGTCAGAGTGTTTAACCATCAGAGCGAAGTTTCTGGGCACCATGGTGGGAGTGGAGAGCGGTGAGAGTAACTACAACCTGTCTCCAGAGGAAACAGGATTCTCTATGTGAGCAAATGCCTGAAATGATAGTGGCCCCAGGTGTGTCCCTGCTGAAACAAGGGCCCACTTACTAGAGGAAACATTCAGTAAACTGCACATTCTGTGGCAGGAAAGGGATTGCAGTGAAGGATCACCTGGTTTCTTCCTCAGTTTCTTTTCCAAGTGAAAATAGCCTATTTTTACCTGTAACGGGGAGCTGCTCAGGTGGGGAAGCTCTGGGTGTAGCTTGTATGTTGGCTGTGCAAACAAACAGCACAGGTCCAGGTGGATGGTCCCCAGGTTGTGTGTGAGCTGACCAATCGCACCCCAGTTATTCCAATTCTCCTATCAGAAAAACAAACATCACTTTCACAAAGAGTGAGCTGGGCAGTTCTAAGACCCTTCCACGATTACACACTGTATTTGTGCCCATCACTGATGAGCATTCAAGCAGAAATCTAGTCATGGTTTACAGAATAAGATCACATTTTCAGAATCATATGTGCACACCTAATTTGCCTGTGCAGTGACTATTTGCAGCTTGTTTAAGATGTCTAGGCATTTATTCTGAGATGTGCTTACTTAGATGAGTCCTAGAGGCATAAAAAAGCCAAGAGTGAAAATAATAGTTCAAGTGGCCTATTTATAAGTTTATTATATTAAAATTGGATGTAAGAAATGTTAGTTGCATGGGCAGACAAGAAAGCCTGTATGAGAAACATGTTTTCCTGAACTCGTGGAAATAGAGTGTAAAGTGATCTGGAGAAGTAAGCCTCTTCCATTTAGAGTGTGTGTTACATATTTACAGGGTTTTGCATTTAAGTAGCACTTCCTGATCGCAGCCCAGTTCTGGGAAGATGGTTAAAAACATGAGGTGGTTCAGCCAGCACTACTAATGCAGGCTAAATCACACTAGAGATGACAATCGAAGTTTCTCGCAGCCTGCTCACGTCGCAGTGCTCAGATAAGCTCAGGCAACCTGACAAGCTGTGGGATAGCAGGAGCGCGCTGGGGCTCCAAGGTGTTTCCTGCTTGCATCCCGGTTTCCTCCTTTCTGTGCTGCTGGGATTCTCTTTTTCACCACTGTTTGCTTTTCATTTTTTTGACACGGCCACGTGGGAGCCCTTCTCCCCACGGCCTCTCCTGGAACATCTCTTCTGTCTGGTAGCTGTTAATGATGTCTCACCGGGAAAGCCTCAGTAAGTAGCAGCTTTAGGATAGATAACTGCTGTTTCCCCAGCAGTGGGGTTCCCTGGAGAGCGCTGTTGCTACCAACAGAACATCTGAGTGCTCTCCTCAGCAGAAGCCAGTCCCGGCTAAAAACTCCCACCGGTGTCAGCAGATCATTAGCTGCAATGAAGCAAGAACTGTGAAGTATCTGCTTTTCTAGGGGGCAGTTTGGTTCTGCCTCATCTGTGTCACATTCAGCACTTGACAGGTTTTAGGAGGGGATTTCAGAGGTTCAAAGAACCATCCGGAGCGAGTTCCTCCCCAGGCAGCTGTGTGGGAGGAACACAGAGGTGCTATGTTGTTAAATGATCAGTTATGCCTCGAAATGGATCTCAGATCCAGACATGCCTGCACATTCAGCAGCTTGCGGAGGTCTTATCCTTTTGCCTGTTGATTTGCTCTGAAGCAAATCTGCCTCTAAGGAGGCAAAGGCATCTGAAAGTCCTCTGATAATTGTAACAGGCTGTCACTTAGGTAGGAATATAAAAGATGCTGTCTTGGAGGTGTGGCACTGGAAGGGTGAGAAAAATCTCTTCTGATCATTGCTCCACACTGACCTCAAATCTGAGTCTAAGCGTAAGTCCTAATCTCTGAAAGTATTGAGAATATAATTAGAACTAAGTGCTTCTCAGTTACAGTCCTTTGCTGCCAAAATACAGTATTGTCATCATCACCACAGCGTGTCTGAGATCAGAGCAGCTATCCCAGAGCTGCGAACACACAGCTGCTGCTGTCACGCAGGGGGGTGAAATCTCAGCCATGAAGTGTCCTGCAGTTAACTTGGCTCTTCATGTGCAACAAGGCAGGCCGTGAATTGTCCCTGGAGGATTTTGGTGTTTGCAGACCTGGTTGTTATTTCAAACCATTCCAACAATATCTGTAATATCAGTTCTGTTTGTTTCCTTTGATGTGCTGCTCGCTACGAGCTGAAGCTCGGTTCTCAGTGAGTGGTTGATGACTGGAGAAGTGGGGAAGTGGGGAAGGAGCAGCATCGAAGGCATTTCAGAGCAGCCACAAAACACCTGTGAGAGGCTGCCTGGTTTACTTCACACTGCTGACGATGGAAAATTGCTTAATGCAGATGTCTGTGAGATGTGAATATAAGGGTAGGAGTCCTGCTCACACTGTCACAGATTTTGTTCTAGTGGATCATGGTCAAAGCTTCCCAGAGTGTCTTGCAGTTCTTGTTTCATATAATCCGTGTCTGCTGAAGCTAGGCTGTGCTCACAAATCCCTTAAAATGCAAATGATGACACTTGGCACAAGAGAGAGAAAAATTCTAAAACCTTGTTCTTATAATAGATATTCCACGGTGGTAAAAACAAAACAAACAAAACTTTTTACTGAAGAACAGTGTGTCCATCTAAGGAATTTAAAATAGTTTCTATTATTGACAGTATTTTGTTCCACTAAATCGGGTCAAATATCTTATTTCCCTTCAATCAATTTCCCTGGAAGTTTCCTTTATTTTTCTCTCCTTCTAGTAGATTTTCCCATATTAGACAATCTGAGCCTATGATATTTGACACGTTAATAACTCCAGAGGAAAGAGCTAGTCATTTGAAAGAATGTTGTCCTGGCAAAGCAGTGAGTGCTTTTCCTCGGCCGTGAGTTGTGCTGGTTGGAATACAATGGCAGGCAAGAAGAAGCCCTGCTTTACTGAGATTAAAAAGTAGAAGCAAATGGTCTCTTTGCACCTGAGAGCTACTCATCTGCAATTTTAACCAGAAATGTGATTGTTATGAGAGTAGCATGGTTTCCAGTTGAACTAAGGGAATTTCCCCCTTTCATTTCAACTTCAAGGCAGTCATGCAGTTTGCCATAATGCAGCTCATGCAAAAACTGGTGCTTTTCCTAAAGAGAAAGTTGTCTCACTCCTAAAGCACAGAATTTAAAAGTTAGTTCTGGCATCTCTTGCTACTTTCAATGTGCAACCAGAAGATTTTAGTCTGGAAAATCTGAGTCAGAAGGAGAATGCCCACCCTTTTTGCAGGCTGCAAGCCTTGCTGCAGTGGTGAACTCCTGTTTACTTTATGTCTTTGCAGTACTGCTGCTGGTAAAAGCGACCCAGCCTATCATGCAGACCATGGATTTCTGAGCATAATTTAAGCTCAGCAGATCTCCTCCACAAGGGATTAAAGGGAAATGCTGTGCATACCCGCAGAGATGATCGACAGAGTAGTGAACCGAGGCCATGGTTTTCCTGTCATTAATCACATGCTGGTTTGTTGAGCTGGCTGCAGTTCATAGAAAGTATCATAGTTATCTGACACTGCTGCCATCAGTGCTTGTCGCTCCTTCTTCACAAGGGCATCATAAAATAAATTATGTGCAGAGAAGGAGGTGGAGAAAAGTTCTCTATTCTTGGTGCTTTTTTTTCTTGGATGGCTCTGTACAAACTGCTATTAAGTCTTGCTGGTAACAAGTTGGAAACTGTTGTCATCCCATACTGGGTTATTTTGCTAGCATTTAGATCACATTTCAAGGCTTTGCATCACAATGGTTGGAAGTTTGCTTTATTTACTTGGTTCTCACTTAAGCTTTCTGCTACCTCATGCTCTTACCAGGAGGTAAATCCTCCCACCTTGCTGTCCTTGGTCCTCTCCCAGCTCCCACAGTGCAGCTCCCCAGCCTTCACCTCTCTGCCCACCCAGAGAGCTCAGGGGGCTTCAGTGTGTGATGAATGGGATGAAAGTCTCTCAGGGCATTAATGCATTGAATAAGCAGAGGGCACAGGAGTGCTGCTCCTATCAATCCTCTCACAGGCAAGCAGTTTGCAATAAATAAACACAGTGTGACAGGAGGAAAGAGATATTTACTTTGGCTCATTAAGGTTTGCACTGAGGTGGAAGAATTAATCCCACAACAAATTATGCCGCTGCTAAGGCACTGCTGTTGCTTCTAGGGTTTAGGATTTTTTTTTAGCATCGGACAGGCAGCTCTCCTTGCCCTTCTTGAACCCAACAGGAACCAGTGGCTTGAGCCAGGAGCCTCTGGGGGTTTGAAAAGTCGTGTTGGGGTTGGTGTGAAGGCTTCCAGCAAGTTGGGGTGAGCTGGGGCTGCCTGGGATGTGGTGGGAGCAGGAGGTCCCAAAGAGAGACCTGGACATTTGGCCTGGGGCAACTGCTGTGCTGGGGGTGCAGGTCCAGAGTCCTTCTCTTTTAATATCTAGATTTTAGTTTACTTGGCTTGTGATGACAGTTAGAGGTAATTAGAGGTAATGCTAGCTTTGTCCTCACTGAGCTGTGGGTGGTCCTCAGTCCTGCTCCTTTTGATCACTTAGGGTAAGATCCCTTCTGAACTGTGCTCAGTTATAGGATCAGATACAGGGACAATGGGACAGTTTAAGTTTTGGATCCAGTGTTGCTGCAGGTGTCAGCAAGATAGCATGGAGCAGCTATTCTTTGGCCACTACTACACAGAAATTTGCATGGAAGCCTTCAGCCACTCTGCAGAATAAGGCACTGAGAAGCTGCATTGATAGAAAGAGGCTATGGAGTGCCTGCCCTGCAAGCAATCGTCAGATCTGCGCTGCTCTGTGCAGAGTTCACAAGCCTGTTCCTCCCAAGAGGCAAATCACATCGGTGTTTTTGCTTTGCCTACATTCCCTGATCCAGCCCTTGCTCTCACTGCACATGCAGAAGAGAGATTGCCTAGACAATTCCTCTCTGGAGGCTGTTAAGATACATTTAGCTTCAGTTAAGACTCCTCATAAAACAAGTCAGCATTTGGGCAAGACAAGGCAGCACCTGGAAACTCTCCAAGCCGGTGGAAGGAAACACGACGCTCAGGCAGGACTAGTGCTGCTTGTCCAGGGGATGCATGTGGGAGCTGTGCTGATGGGGAGATAGAGGGGTTCTCAGGCAGAGCTGAGATTCCCTAAGGAGCACGTATGAGTAACGGTTTCTTGGGGGGCATTTGGAGCCACAATAGAAGTATCCAGTTAGTCATTGTCTCAAAATATCCCTTTTTCGTCCTAGAAACCCAAAAGCCTCTCTGCCAAAAAAGGACCGATTGTAGGTGCTGTGTGCAGGTGAGGAAGCAAGAAAAACCTTCTCCCTGCCTTGGCACTCTGCTGATGGTCAGCCTGCCGGCTTGTACATTCCATGTGCAGCATTCAGCCCACCAGCCCAGAGGTTTAGGCAATCTTTACTCTTCTTCCACCAGCTGGCACAGGAAAGGAGACCGAGGGGATAAGCCATGTGGCATGGCAGCAGCTTGTGGGCCCCCAGGCACTGCCGGCAGGGCAGCGGGCACAGGGGCTGCATCCCTCCCAGCTGAGGCTGCCCAGAGGTGGTGCAGTGGCTGGGACAGCCGCTGCCTTTCTCTCTTGTGTCACTGTGTGCATTGTGTTTCTTGGCACCGTGCATCCATGACATCTTGATTTGCAGACAGTCAAATAAAATAGAAAAATAATGCCCCCTATTAATAGGTTGACACACTGCTTCAGGCCAAGTGTGAGTATTTCTACAGCATTTGCTTTGCTGCCTTATGTCAGTAACTGTTGCTATTGAAAGTAAACACCCCAACTGGTTAAATCAACAGTGTTTTGTTTATTCAAAGCTCATAAACTCCAGTAGCTGTAGGTCACTTTATGAAGTGTCAACCCCTGGGGGAAGAGAAGGAATAGTGTGAAATTATTGCATACAGTCCACCCATCATGAGCCTTAGAGGAAGGGGATTTATTGGCAATTAATATTTCTTGCAGAGGAAAATAAAGTAATCCTATTGAGGCAGTTCCATGCTGAACCTTGAGCCTCCCTTCTAGTGAAAATGGGGAACGGGGTGAGATGCTCTTGCAGGCCTGGGTGAAAAATAAGATCTTGGAAAATGAAAGCTATTTTTTTAGAAAATGGTTTGCAAACCACCCAGTGGGAGGAGAACAGTGCTGGCAAAACGCGCAAGAGGAAGCCTGGTGCTCAGTAGATACCTGAATTCCTCCACCTTTCCCTTTAGCACAATATCTACACTGCAAAACTCATTTCTAAATGACATTGTTACCAATTCTGGGTCTGGTTAAAAGCTCTTCTGGAGATGCCCATAGCCTGTGCATGCTGTATCTGTGCCTGCATGTAGCTTTGCCCCAGCCTGCTGCCAGTCAGTATGGGGCTGTGTCAGGAAACCCCAGAACTCCTCTGCACACTGCAGACGTCCAGTCAACATTGCTCAGCTGCCCTGCTCAGCTGAAGATGGCATCAGGGCTGCCCAGTGTACCTGCTGCCCTCCCCATCTCCCTGGTAGGTCGTCGCAGTGTAAACAAACACTGCACTGGATGGAAGTTGGACAGAGACTTGGTCTTCAGCAGCCATTTCCAACTTGCCTGAATCCAAATGTAATTAAGATGAGTCAGATGGTTATTTCCAGGCTAAAATTTGTCCTTCAGCCTGAAGAAGCCTTGCAAACCACTGATCAGTGGGATGAAAGATTACAAAGCTCTCTGTTAAGACACTGAGGTCTGCAGGAGACGTAGATTAATCTGCAATTTTGAAAATTTGGGATGCTCAGGAAGTGAAATCTGTGGATTGCATAGGAATAAACAGTATTCAGGGCAAAGTGTAAATACATTTTCTCTTGAGTGTTGTAGACATGATCTTGGTTATTGCTATTAACTCGTAAGCCTTTGAGGTTCCAAACCTTTGTGATAAATCCAATTATGAACTCATCAAAAGTGTGAGGATTTAGGTCTTGGAATTAATCATGCAGCCATGTGAAAGAAATTAGCAGCTTCTGTGAAAGTAATCTGAATATATATTCTTAATTGGCAGCATCTTAGCCCAGCTGTTGTAATATATTTGAAGGGAACAATGAGTCATAAGGTTGTTTTAAATAGATTTTCAAAAATGCCGTTTGAACGACATAGGAAACTTACAGATATTGACTTATTTGTATTTCTAACAAGAGCAAAAATTGTCAGACTGCAGAAGAGCTTCCACTGAGCTTGTCTTTACTTAGAAAACTTGCCCTCCTCTTCCATGTATGCCTGTCTACATGGTTTAATGTTTGTGTTTTCCCCCCACATATACCAACTTTGTTTTGATGCATTGAGAGAATTTGGGCAGCTCTTGCTGCAGCCAAGAGCTGTTGGATTTTCAGCTCTTGTAAGGTTGGAGGGCAGTAAAAGGATGCAAAGGATGCCTGCTCCACAGGTCTGCGTGTGTAAGAGTGGAGGCCCAGCATCGAACGTATAGGTTAATATTTCCTTTCTTTTGGCCCAGCAGCGATTGGTGTTCAGTGAAGGCAAGACACAAGTGCTTGGGGCCTCTTGGGAACAGAGTTTTTTGTTACAGAAAGTTAAAATCCAGCCAAGGCAGCTGTTAAATAGATGAGCGGCATCCTCGGGAGGCCTTTCCAGTTGGGGTGGATGAATCTGTAGGAGTTTGAGTGCAGGTCACGAACTCGCAGTTCACCAGCCCCAAACTGCTGCCCACCTGGTCTGCTCACAGGGAAGCTCGTGATGTTTTCCAGCTGTCTGTGCTGCAGGGAGCGATTCTCGCGTCTTTACTTTCTTCGGCTCCTGCTGCATGTGAGCAGAGAGTTAAGGTGGGCTGGCAGGGAAGGTGACCAGGACCCCCAAAGCTTTCCTGACCCTGCACATGAGAGGAACATAGGCGGAAAGGCGGTGCTTTCTAGGTTTTCTGAGTGGGGACAGAGAGAATCACAAAAAGCTGGGGCTGCTGTGCCCCCACAGCTTTGTGGTTCCCCCTGGCCGTGTGTGGGGCCCTGTGTGTGCCCATGGAGACAGTGCTTCTGTGGCAACTGCGCGGAGCTGGGCCCGACATTGGGCCTGGTCTGTGGGAGGCAGTGGGCGTCGGTAGAAAAGGTTTATTTTTATTTTTATTTTTTTTTCTGAAGGAATTTGGTGTTATTCAGTGGAATCCTCTCTGCAGGTGGAATTTTTGGGCTCCAGAGCTGTAGTGTGCCTGCACTTGAAAATTTGGCCATTTATTTGGAAACAGACATGGGCAAGTTCCAGCTCATTCATCCAAGCTGTCCTTTTTCAAGGACAAGGAGGAGTAAGGCCAGCACAGCTGAAATGCTGCAGCCAGCTCCTGAATGTTTCCAAATAAAATGCCTTGAGTAAGTTTATTTTTCCCTCTCAAACCTAAATTTAGCACCCTGGAGAAGCTGCTTTGGCAGTCAGTGGATGGTAACGATGACAAGATCAATCTTTGGATAGTTCTGGTCAAATTTGGAAAGTGCTGGTAAAACAGAGTTGATTTCATTCATGTCTGTTTTCTGTCCACAGCCCAAAGGTCTGCTCATGAACTTCCAATGGTTGAAAGACAAGACATCGATAGCTGCCTCGTGTATGGAGGGCAACAGATGATCCTAACAGGACAAAATTTCACAGCAGAGTCCAAGGTGGTATTCACAGAGAAAACTTCAGGTAAGGCAGTTTTTTTTCTCACTTGCCCTAATGAGATAAGGCAAATCTGCAGAACGGTTATGTCTTATGGTATTGTCCTATGACAGTTATCTTATGGTATTGTCCTATGTGCTCGGGAGTACTCAACTCTACTCTAGTGAGTAATCCCCTTCAGGTTGTGCTAAGAAAAACCAAATCTCTCAATTTAGCCATGTGAGTGAAATTAGTCATGGGAGCAAACATCTGCATCGTTGGCCTTGCAGGCACTGTTGGAAAGTAAATCAAAGCCATGTCGTGGGGAAGGTTCACAAGAATACTGACACTGGGAAGCAGCGGAAAAAGGGTGCATTATCAAAGAAATGAGATGACCATTATGTGCTCCCTTATGCTTGTTTAATCTCATGTTTAGTGAAAAACACTGTAGAAATAATAATTGAAACGAGCATTTTTTATTGCAGTGAGCTGCAGTCAGAGGTTGGTTTTTCTGCCCTTAGAAGTCTATGGGGGAAAAATGCGCATGATGTGTATTTTGGTATCAAAGCAAAATATTTTTATACGCATAGTGAGACACAAGAGTGCATCACTTCATCTTCTATATTTCTTCTATATTTTCACATTGATTGTTTCCACATTAATAGTTTCCACATCACTTCTTAGAAAGAACCGTTTTAAGCATAAGCAAAAACACGTATTTCCCCACAGTGTGAAGGGAAACAGTGCCTCCATGGGCAAATGAAGTTCAAGGCTGTGAAACATGCTGAAATTAAATGAAAAATAATCAAAAATGCCACAAAACATGTAAAAATATATTGTATTGACCAAGGGCTTGCTTCTGTAAGGGCCTTTCTCTTCTGTTTCAGTTATCTCCGAGCAGGCAGATGCTGAGCTCTCTGAAGAATTTGTCTCTAACTTCACCACATACCCCTGAAACATAGTTGAAATTTTTACTGCTTCCATGTTTGCAGGTTTACATCACCCCAGTATTGCCATTATAAGCTGAGGCACTGAGTTAAATTATGCAACCATCTCAGCCTGTGCACACCCATGCTCCTGCCCTGCTGAGTGGGATGGCACTGCTTTCTGCGCGCAGACCTGTACAGCAGGGCCCAAGTGCATCCTCGGGTTGGGAACCCACAAAAGCCTGTTTTGCTCAGGCTGGAGCAGAACAAATCAAATTCAATTCAAAGGGAGAAGTTACCGGTTACAGCACAATACTGTTTTTTTTTTTTTTTTTTTTCAGCAGAGCTACATGTTTTAAATCATGTTTTCCCAAAGTTTTTGGGTAATATTGCTAGCTCTTGGGCAGCCATGAAGGGAGAATGATCGCAGATTTTAAATTCTCTCTCTTTTCATCTTGGCTGTGTGTTTGCTCGACTTACACAGAGCCGGTACAAGATGATCCTAAGCCCTGATTGGTGTTGGATGAATATAAATAATAAGAATAATGAGTGGTTACTGGGAGTTATTTAATTGCCCAGCATCGCCTCTGCTGCTTTTGCTGAGTTCATGTTATTTTGTTTTCCTAATGGCACGCCATAATAAACATCAATTGATTCCTGACTCAAAGAATAACCTTGCCCCAGAAAATATGCTTAGCGGGGTCTAATAGTTCAGGTGGGCAGCAGAAATCCAGCATTCTGCTGCAGTTAGTTACCTGTTTTCTGGGAACAGAAATTGTTTCTTATCTATCATGCATTGGCTGGCATTTCATCTCACCTCACTAAGCAGTATTTGTATTTTATTGGATTTTCTAAGGCTGTTTTACAGAGCGATTTGTATCATTTGTATTGAATTTGTTCATTTGTAGATGGTCTGGACTTGTTTAACTTACCCTTCCTTAGGCTTGATTTTTGTATTCTGAATAATGTGCTCTGCAAGGATAATAACAATGGCCAGGGAACAGAAAAGCACTTAGCAATATGAAAGGCCAGACTCTGCCATCGTTTACTCTTGTTGGTTTCAGAGAGACAAAGGAATTAGCAGTACTGAAAAGCAGCAGTTTGTTTTACGTCAACTTTGCAATTTCTGTGCTGTTAAGAAAATGCACTGTTCCTACGTTTCCTGTCAGTGAACTATGGCAGAGAAAGCTTAAGCACTATATCGAGTGACTTGCAAGAAGGGATATAAGAAATTTCATTTCCGAGGTGAATTGTATGTGTGTGATTTGCTGGGAAATGCTTTTGGCAAAAAAAAAAAAGAATCCAGCCACGCATTGGTGATTATGGGCATCCACTGGTGAAACTGGGAGGACACAAAGCATGCTAGAGGGCCCGATTTCTTCTCACAGCACCTGCAAGCCGTGCTGTTTCTCAGTAAGGAAGAGTCAGTAGGCCTCTGAACTGTGGAGGCTCTGATGAGCCTGTGCAGTCAGTGCAGTTTTCTTGGCACTCTTCGTTTCCTTTTGAGCCCATGTATTAATTCCTTCCCTCTGTGCTGCCACTGTTCCGTCGATGTCAGCGAATCGTGAAGGTGCATGGGAACATGCTTGGCAGCCCGCGATGGTACCTGTCCCAAGAATGTTTTGCAGTAACTAAAGGAGATGATACACTAAAAAGGAGGTAGCTCTTAATGCCATTTCGAGGAAACATCTGAAATGCCCAGCCCCTATTTCCGTATGAGAGTAGAGAAGGCTCTGTCTGGAATAGATGTTAGAAAGTAAAAAGAACAACAACATTTTCCACACTAAATCTAAAGCTTTTCTTCACTACTGGGGAAACTGCACTTTCTTTTCTTCTTTTTTTTTTTTTTTTTTACCTCCTGGTTGTGGAGAGCCACGACTTATCCCAGCAGCAGTGCTCAGTCTGGAGCAGAGATTCTCATGCTGGCGTTCCATATCCTGTGCTGTTCCCCCGCTACCTCCACAACCAACCTCAGGCTGCTAGACTTTGAATGAATGATTGGCAGAGGGGATGTTTGGAGGTTGGTAGCCTAAATTCAAACCTTTCGTCTGGATCAGAAGTGTGTACACAATTTGGTGGTTAGTAGTGGGTCTGGGGGACTCTACACTCTGCTGCAATCTTGGTAGTTCTTTGTGTGTCTGTACACTCTTTATAATTCAGCAATAACTCTTGCAGATAAACCCTGAAGTTCTTTTAGTGTGAAGGTTTCTTTCTTTAATAGGTACACGTTAAGACGAGGAAGGTTTAGAAAATGAGCTGGATATGCAAATCATGCAGGGGCTGATGTAACTTCAGCTGAATGCAGTAGATGGAGAATAAAGCCTTTCTGCAGGGCTTCTACAGAATAATGAGTGTCCTAGCCAGGCTGAAAGTTAGGACCTTACTCACCTGTGACTTTCAGCTTCTCCCTTTATGAACTGTAGACTATTCAAATTATTATTACAGTGCCATGCCTGATTGTCATAGTGTTAGGCTGCATGAACACAGCAAAAAAGGCCGGTTCTGCAGCCGAGTTTCTCAATTAGAAATGTCACTGGGTGGAAGGAGGAGGTGGATACTGCACTCACCTCGGAGAGCTTGCTTGCTGCAGCTTCTGTCTGCACAGCACTGTGCAGAAAGCTCTGATAAGCTGCTCAGCAGCAAACTAAACCACAATAAACATGAAGGTGGGTGGATTGCTCGCTGCTCGCGTGACCCTGCCTGTCGCGTCCTCTCCCAGCTCATGATGCTGCCCCGGGGAGCCTCTGAAAGAACAGTACCTTTGTGAAAGCAGGAGCATGCAGCAGCTCTCAGGGGAAACACAGTTTTCTCTGAGTTTCATTTTAACAGCCACAAGCCTTCCCTGTGCCAGCAAGTGCTATTTGATTTCTCACCTCTGCCACTAGTTTTAGCCCTACCAGTAACAGCAAGGGTGAGAACAGCAGTGTGGACAAGTATCTAATGGCTTTTGGCATGCTGTACCCTGCTGATGTCCTTGGTTTGGCTTGTTTGTCTGGACTTAAGATTAGAGTAGCAAGATTTCTTTTTTTCCCAAAATGTTTTGTGCAAGCTCTTGTGTGCAGTGAGGTGTTCTCCTGTTCTGGGTTTCACAGACATTCCACCACCTGGGTCTGCTCGGAGCCTGGGATGTGGATAAGTGTCTGCAGTGAGTCAGGTGCTGATGTTGAAGTCTTACAAAACAGAGTAACCTGCTCTTAGGGTTTTACTCTTCAGATGGATATTCAAAGCATTCTTTAATTTCCTCTGGATTTTATAGGCAATTGTTCACTCATTATTGTGACACAGAGAAATGTGGAACTGTTTGTACCTGTGACCAAAATACAACATGCTTCTGAGAACAATAATGAATAGTTTTTACATCTCTGTTGTATAGCACAGTAGATGTAATTTTCCCCCTAGAAATACCTGGTAAATAAGGAATGCTCCCAAAATTACTTTGGGATTCCATTATGAAACTAGCTGCCTTTTTGTATTATGCTAACTACAAACTAGTGCAATTAATTCACCACCAAGATGTCTGTAAAAGACTCATTCTAGGCTTGTGACAGGAAATGGCAGCAGGAAACAAACTGAAGAGGCTGGAGCTCAGTGCTTTGTGTGTGATCGAGGGGATGAAGTGCTTGTGTTTGAACTGCTGATGCCTAAATATAATTCATTTTCTTAATGATAAGGTTTACCAACATGCAAGCTTTGTAGTTCTAAGTTTTTTTTTAAGGTTGTGTCTTCCTGATGAACGATTGCAATATCTAGCTGCTGTAGGGCAGGGAAGCTCATGCACTAGGAAGAGTCAGTCCAGCATACAAAAGCAGAGCTGGGTTCAAGATCTGAACTTGGAGAAACCTAACTGAGTCAATCTATCTGCATAAAAATAGGTCAGGGGAAGTTACTGGATGGGATTACCCAGATAGAAATTTTTGAAGTGTGTGTATTCTTTCAATTTTGATCTGGAAGAAAGAGCTGGGAAAGCAATCCCTTGGCTATCAAGGGTTTTGAATATGCTAAAGGTCAGGGGTGTTAATGTTTGGTTACGGCCCACATCTTACATTGCAGTTAAAAAACACAGCAGTTCAGGAATCCCCCCTTGTATTTGTTTTAATTATCGTGTAATAATTTGCAAGTCAGATGCTGTTGGTTGCATTGTTTACTCCCATTTGTGTACTGGTTACTGCTGCTCTGCTATGAGTGATAGAGAAGTTCCGTGTTTCTCCAGGAGAAAAGTGCAAATGGACTGGCTTTCCTGTGCCAAACTCTTATGGTGGCCACATGGACATCATGAATCATCGCTAGGACAATGTGGGTGGTGGAGGAACAACCCAAACAGAAAGCGTACATCTTTGGAGTTGATCCACCGTAAATCTTCCAGTTCAGCGACGCAGTGTAGGGAGAGGAGGTGGTGCTCTCTGCGCCCTTTGAACTGATGCAGCTGTCAGCTCTCTGAAGCATGGACACTCAAAGTCCATTTAACAAAAATAAATCTTTCCAGCCTCCAGATTCAAGCGATAGAATTCTAGTGTGCTTTTTTTTTTTTTTTTCCCTCGAGTTCCTTTACGTGTCTGTCTCAGTAATATTTTTATGACAGTGGTTCCTTAGGATGCTAGTATCTGGAGCAGGTGAATCTGAGCATGCTTGAACATGTGCTGCTTTCAGGAGAGCTCACTGCAGGGCAGGATCAGGACAGCTGTGTTCAATGTGCACACCAGTCTGCCCTGGGAATTAGTGGCAGCGGTGAGTTCAGTCTTCTATCTGTGCAGTGCCCAAAATGCTGTGTGTGAATGGAGGCACTTAGCTCTCTACCCCAGCTACAAGCCACGGAGCCCGTGCTAGCACTTCAAACGCTAGGAGTGCCAAGTCCTGCCAGCCTTTCTTCTTTCCTCTCTCTTTTCTGTACTGTACCTCATCTAGCTCTTTTTAGTAAAGCTGACAGCTTTACTAAAACATTTAAAACACAGCTCACAGTTTGTTGCTTCACCACTGCTCCCATGCACGTCAGTAGCACGCACGCCTTCATGTGCAGCTTCAGGTGAGCATCTGGCCTCCAGCGTGTGCCCGTCCTAAGGCTGGGCACTTTGTGCTTCTCAGGTGCACGTTTATGTGTTGCTGTCCGTGGGAGGTGGCTGTGGGAGATAAGCTCTCATTGCACATCCAGCTATACTGACTGCAATGGGTTGTGTACTCAGAAGCAGCCATGTTCCTGTTTTATCTCAGTATCTTACATTTCCATCCCTTGCAATGACTTGACTTGCTGGAATAACAATGACAAGAACTGTCCTAATGATATCTGTACGACTTACTTTCTCTCCAATTTCCAGCACTTCTTACTGTAGACACATACTTTATTTTAATCCTGAGCAAATCATTTCATTTCTTTGAAACAGACTACTTTCAATTTTAAAAGTAAACAAGCAGGATCTGCAGGGATTTTGCTTTCAAACTCAGTTTTCAGTGTTGCCATTGTATTGCAAGGGAGCAGGTTCTGAGATTTCCACTTGCTAGAAAAGTTCTTGTTTATAAAGCACAATAAGTTGGACCCAATGATGCTATCAATCTTCCTGCACCACTCCCTGCAAAAGTTAAAAGGAAATCACAGCTCCCTAGGAAGGTTTTATTTTCACAACTTAATAGATGGGAAGAATGATTATTTCTTACATACATATTTTAGACATAGATAAAATGCACAATAGAATGAAAATATAAGAATCTGTAGCTTCTTACATCCCACCCTTCTGGTCTGTGGCTATAACAAGAGATCAGGGACTTGCTCATGAAAAGCAGCCAAAGAGTCCGGTGAGATGGGGTAAATTCTTTGTTAATTGGGAGACTTCAACCAGTGGTTTTGGAGCAGAGACCTCTCAGCTGTATGCTGCCAGGCCCCAAAGGGAGGAGTAGGGCAGCCTGAACAAGGGGCAATGTGTTGTATGAGCTGCAGCCCCTGTGGAGGCTGAGTCCAAAGTCAGTGTTGCCTCACATCTGTGAATCCCAAGGCATGTACTGGCTGACACTATTGCAAGTGCTCTCCTATGCAGGACGTGCCTTTGGCAGCCCATACTTGTTGTAATTGTGTAAGTTGATGGTTATCTGCTCACAGTCACTCAAACAACGTGAAACGTGAGCCAGTCTTCTGGACAGTGCAATTCACTGTAGAAAACTGTGGTGGGAGGGCATTATGACACACTTTATGTGTTGTTTATGTATGAAGTTGGCTTGTGTATTTATAATAGTATTATTGCGTATTTATAATAGTGAGGAACTGGGGCTGAAGATTAGCATCTTTTATGGGAGATGTGAAAGGAAATTATAAGACTGTCTAGAGCAATGTTCTCTTTTTCTGTTGTGACAAGCCTGGAACGCCTCACTGTGCCCCAGACCAGGCACTGGATGCTAGTCATTTGTCTGATGGTTTTGTCAATGATCAAAAAATGTCCTGGAGAATGCAAAAAATAGCAAACGACTTTCAACAATTTTCTCTTTGAACTTAATGATGCAAAATTATTGATGCAATTTACTCAGCAAATCAAAGATAAAAGAGAAAAAACATTTTAAAACTTTCATTTTTTTCCCTATATCCATTGAACAGAGATGTTTTGTATCTCAGTTCAGCAAACAACCTTAAATCTATCATGCAAGCTGGAAGCTCCAGTTCTCTCACTGGAATTCTAAACCAGTGAACTGAAATAGAAGGAGCTCCGAGAGGAGCAGGGCATATCTTAGAACCTGGATCACAACTCAGTCACACACGCTGCCGACCGTCCATTGCAGTGTAGGTTTGTAAGGTATCTTAACCTGAGACAAAATCCCAGCATCTGGTGAAAACAAACCAACAAACTACTGTTTCTTTATTTTGTGATGGAAAAGGCTAAGGAAGAAAGCACAAGTCTCTGGGGATATTTATGGAGTTAGCAAAACTAAGAGTGGTACAGTAATTTGAAATGAATCCATTTGCTCACAGCACGTGAAGTTCTGCAGAGAGTATATGAAACAAATTTGCTCTCTTGCTCTTTTGCTGATAGCTTAGAAAGCACACAAGCACTAGCACTTTTTCTGCTCTACTCAATTTGTGGCTAGACTTTAGCATTAAGAGCTGCATTCACATCTCCAACTCTAATCCTGCAGAGCAATGAATGGGATGATCCAGGGGAATTCATTATTGGTCTCTATGTCAAGAGGCCCATCTGACTTTTACGTTTGCTGAAAGTGATCACTTTACAGATTAATCTCTGCTCCTTATTATGCTTTGCAGCGTGCTGTATTGAGGTGGCTCAAAGCAGAGCACAGGACCTGCTTGGTAGTTGTTGCTGCAAAAAAAAGTCAGAACTAGGGTGTGCTGGGGGGGGGGGGGGGTTCTTTGAGTTTCTGTTCTGATTGTTCTTTCTGAGCAAAAGAGAAAGGCATCCAGCAGATGCCATCATTTATGAGCACTGCAGAGTAACAAGTGTTAATCAGGCCAATTTGAGTTTGCCCTTTTTTGTTTAGCAGATTTGAGAGTTTTGGGGTAAATCAGACATCTGCTGCTGCTTCTTGCTATCGTAGCTGCAGAAAGCCCAGCATATCTTTCTGCACACAGGTTTACTGCATGGCCAGATGTGCTGCTGGAGCCAGGTGTGCTTGTAATCCCTCAGGACAGCTGTTAGACACGAGGCTGGGGATCTCAGAAAAACAGTGCAAAACAGGAAAAAATCTAGGGATCACACACACAAAAATGCAAAAGAGTGTGTGGCTGCAGAAATGGAGTTGCCATAGCTGTCAGAGGCTCAGCGAGACAGGGTGGAATCCAGTGTTTTGGAAGGTTTCCCCGTATGACACAAGATTTTGGAATTTTACAGCTGGTAAATCCTTATTAACACAGGCAGCCACTACTGGCCTGGATTCCCTGGCTCGCTGTTTACTATGGGGGCGCCCAGTGGAAGCGTGCCTGGTCCTCATTATTCAGCTTTGAATCTTAATTGTTTAAAGAGAAAATTAAAAAAATAATAATTCTGGGAATAAACAGATGGCAGAGAGACAAGCTCCCATCACCTGTTGACAGAAAATTGATCATTCAAAAAGCTGGCACAGGGAGTGGAATTCCCTATTCTCCCACTTAGTCATCGCATCCTGGTGTGACTCATTTTATTACATGGAGGTTCCCAGTGGTTTTATTTTGAGAGGAGCTTTTGTTTAATAATTTATACACACACACACACAGACACACATACAAACACACATATAATCTTAAGAAAACAACTAATCTATTTTGATGAGTTGGCATAGAGAGTTATTTGGGAGAGCTCTGGTATGACGGGCTGCCTCTGCTGCTTCACTGCTCAACTACTGTCTGTATGGTTTTTTTAGTGTGAATTGAATTCCTCAACAATAGCTGGGGAGAAATCTCCTCTAGACTCGTTCTCACTGCGCAAAATGTCAGATGTGGGGCTGGGCTGGATGGCAATGACTAATCCGTTGGCCTTTTACCTCCCAGACCTTGACTTGTATCTTTGGCCTTGGTGACTCAAGCTCACGTCCTCAGTTAAATGAAGGCACCGGCCTCAGCTCTCTATAAACAGAGCTCCGTTAACTGCAGCGAGCAGTCCTGCTTCAGAAAGAAAAAAGAAATCAAGCTCAGTGAAAAAGTCAGTAGCTCTTCTTTTGCAAGTTGTAATTTCATTCATGCTCAGTTTGCTCTAAAGTTTTAAAACTGTTCTGAAGTAAAAGCTTAGGAGGCTGCAATTGCTTAGGTCTGGATGCTGAGCAGACTTGCTCTGATAGGAACCAGAATAACTTCCCAGCTAAAAGCAGAATTTGTCCTCAAAAAGAGCAAGAGATGTGCATGTTTTCCCCTGTTTGTAAGGTTTCCACATCCCAAAAGTGTCTGTTTAGCTGGAAAGCCCTTGTTATTTGCTTTGTTCTTGAGGTGGTTTAAAAAGCTTTGACTGTTTTCAGAGATGCCTGTCATGTACTGATAAAACCTGTCAGAGGTAATTGTTGGGTGTTTTTGGAAGAGTTTCCAAAAAACACATTGAACTGGGGCAATTCATTGCAAGCCCAAAGGGAACACTGCAGAAATGTGTGGTGAGGGCAGCTGCCCCACGAGCTACCAGGCTCGATTTCTGTGGGGAACTCACATGGTTTGCTGCCTGGGAAAAAGGTAACAGGTTGTTCATTAAGTAATTTGTGTAATGCTTGACTGAAAAGCAATGTACATTTTCAGGCATAAAATCACATGCAGGCCCAGGATCACATACAGAATCGGCACAATAGTACACTTAGTCTGCAGTTGGAGAGAACTGCAAAGAAAATTTCCTGAACCTCTCAGTCCATCAGTCATACTTGTTTAAATAAAGCAGTAAGTTTGTTTCTCTGCTAGTTACTGACCCCAAAGTCATGAGTAAAGGATCCTGAATAATGTGTAAAGGCTGTAACTGGTTCAGAAAACCTTTAATTGGCTAGTTAAAAAAAGCCTTATGAGGGGCTGTAGAGAATCACCCAAAATGTTCCTAATGCAGACTGACGTTTTCATTTTCCCCAAAGTTTGAAGCAAGACTTTAGGTATGATCACGGTTTGAGCTAGATAGGGTAGAATTACTTTCTTCCAACAACTCATTCATTCCTCCAGAGAGTGCTGACACAATCAGATCTCTCATCGGAGTTTAATGCTACGTCTCATAACCCTGAAGCAGCACAAAAATCTCTATTTCCTGAACGTTTCACTGACCTGTGGTGTTAAAGAGTTGCCAACTAAGACAAACCATTAAATGAGCAGGGAACCACACAGTAAAAATACTGCGTGAGGCAGCCGTGGCTGGTGAGACCTCAGGGTCTACATCCAAAAATATTTTATCATCTTGAGTAGAGCTACCACTCCATTCAGAGCCATGGGTTGAATTCCCCACTGGGGAGGTGGAATTCGAGATGCACCACACACGTGGAGCTGACACTGAGCCCTCGTGTGGGCTGTGTACGCACCGGGACGTCCCTGCAGTGCTCTGCCTGGTGAGTGTCGCTGCCGACACAGCCCAGCACTTTGCCTCTTTAAAATGCTTTGGCAAAAATGATGCCATTGCACTATTGCAGTTTTTGCACTATTGCAGTGTAGCTATCTGTACTTGCAGTCTTTAGATTAAGTTACCTGTCAAGCTGGGGCTTAATTTTCTTGGTTTGCAAGCAGGGAGGAGACTGATGATTTGTCCCATTTATGGCACTGTAGAATTATGGGATAACTGGTGCTAGAAGGGACCTCGGGACGTCACTGAGCCCGGTTTCCTGCTCAAACCAAAACAGCATGCAGTGCTTGGGCACCACTTGGGTCACAACCCTGAGTGTGCAGGTCTGCGAACTGTCTGAGCACAAGTAATCAAAAGATTGCATTACCAGCAAGAAGGATAGGATGAAGTAGAGCGGTAGTTCTGCACGTGCGTGTATTTTTCGTTTTATTCACAGCCTCTCACATCCTTCTGCCAAAAGCTCATTATAATGTGCCTGTCCAGAGGGGTTAAAAGGGATCCAAATATTGATTACTTTGAAGTAAAGTTCATACATTCACAACTAGGGAAGTGACACATGAGACAGATGGAGCCATATCATTGGCATTTAAGCATAAAGGTCAGCAAGTGAGCTGTGGAGTGCTTATATTCAACAAGGCTTTGGTGCCTAAAGAACAGGGGTTGATGCTGCTGACAGATTTGTTAGGATCCTGTTTAGCTGCTGCAAGCATTAATATATCCAAACAGAAGCATCCATCATCATTAGAATGATAACCCCAAATACAATTATTTCTTGTTTGATTGGGCTTTGTCTCACTCTTACTCTCCCCAGACTTTGGACTCAGCGTAAAGATCATTTGATTTTTATGGCTGGCTTCATCAGCTTTTAGTGCAATTTCAGTGGCTGGGTTACTAAATCAAATCAACTGTGATTGTGGTTACATGTGCTTCACAGGCCTTGTGAGTATGGCAGATGACTTTCAGAACTATTTCTCTTTTATTTTTTGCATTTTGGACTGACAAATCCTTTTGATATCTACCTTCTATGTGAAGTTAGTGCTGTTTCATTTGCACAGACTGTTTGAATTTAACAGTATAGAAACAAAGATGAAAACAATGACTGGAGGGAAAACAGCGTCAAGTATTCCCACTTGGCTGGCCTTGTCAGGACATCTTCAAATTGCATTGCTAAGACTCTTCCTGATGCATGCCTCTATTAGGACTTTTATTTTATGTCATATCTTCTTGTTTCATATCTTCCTGTTTCCTTTTACCAACTCTTTTCCTCAGAGGGCTACAAAAATTGCTCTTTTGGAGTTGCTTTGGCATATGTCATAAGGTTCCCTAGCACCTATTATGATGGTTTCTTTTCACAAAAGTCACCTCAAAGGGGAATCCCCACATTGAGTATTTACTGCCTTGTCATCAGACGATGCACTTGGTATCTGCGGGATTAAACCCACAGCCTCCCACTTCCCCAAATGTTTACCATTGCAGCCATAGTAAAGCATTAGCTGCATTAATAGGGGTGTAGATTTAACCTTAAAGAGCTCAGAGCAGTGGCCAAAGCAAATGCTTGTTATTAACTAGTGGAATACTTTCCATTCATTTGCACAGCGGTCCTCTGGGATGGCAGGGCTAACAGCAGCCAGACGAGAGGCTTGCTGCTCCAATTACACTGCTTGCTCTGGCCGCCACCCGTCACTAATCCACATGCTAGCGTGGAGAAGACAACTGACTTGCTGGGGAGAGACTTGAAAGGCTGAAAAGCAAAGAAGCCAGGGATATTTTGTGTTTCCTTGTTGCAACAAAATGCTGTGGCAAGTGCTGGAGGGAGGTGTTTGGACATTACCTTGCAGTGGCGACTTGTGTGTATTCATGAGAGTGAGAAACACAGCCAGCCAAGGGAAACACATGGGGACCCAGCAGGGTCAAAGGGAGGAAGGGGCACATTGTGGGCACCCAGGAAAACCCTCCTCCTCCTCGTGAGTGCTTAGGGGCCAGAACGTAGCTGAGGTTTCCTGGGTAAGCGGTGCCAGGGGAGGCATGGTCCTGCCAGGCTCACAGGGCACGCCGGGACCCTGGGGCTGAAGTAGTGGGGCAGCCGTGGTGCAGAGCAGCAGCATGAGCCCTTCCTGAGGAGATGCTTCCCTGAGAGCTGGGCACATCTGTCAGCTCAATGTGTGCGGAGGGGAGAACAAAGAGAAAGCAACAGAAGAAATGCAAAACTCATTTAAAAATACTCTTTCATTTCCCTTTTTGCCAGAAGCAGAAGTACTTAAATAACAGAGGACAAAAGCAGCTCTTGCAGCATTTCCAAGAATCAGGAAAAATAACAAGTCCTCTGAGAAGAAGCGTTTTTATGAGACTTTATGCTGTGCTACCAGGCCTGGGCATGCAGGAGGGGAACCCTGCAATTCCTCCCTCTCTAATGCAGGTGCCAGCCCCATGGCTGCGGTATTTCATAGCACAACATTTTGTATATGTGGCCCCTACTCATTTTAAAGTCAAACTTTCAGAAAGATAAGAGGCTCTTCTATTGAAGGTACTAGGCTTGTTCCTCTGTCAGAGGAGATGTGTTTCTTATTATCATGTGCTGAAGTTTTATATTGCACATGTAAGAAATAAGTATATATAGTAAGAAGGCATGCATAACAGAATTCAAGTATCTTGCATAGCATCCGGTCTTGTTCAACATCCTCATCAATGACCTGGATGAGGGGATAGAATGCACCCTCTGCACGTTTGCAGATGATACAAAGCTGGGAGGAGAGGCTGGTACTCCATTCAGGGAGACCTGGACAAACTGGATTGTTGGGCAGAGAAGAACCGTATGGTGTTCAATAAGGGCAAGTGTAGGGATCCTACACCTGGGAGGAATAACCACATGCATTCGTGCAGGTTAAGGACTGTCCTGCTGGACAGAAGGACCTGGGGGTCCTGGTGGACACCAGGCTGACCATATGCCAGCAGTGTGTCCTTGTGGCCAGGAAGGCCATTGATACCCTGGGGTGCATTGCACAGAGCGTGGCCAGCAGGGTGAGATAGATGATTCTCCCCCTCTACCCTGCCCTGGTGAGGCCACACCTGGAGTACTGTGTCCAGTTCTGGGCTCTCCACTTCAAGAAAGATGGGGATCTTCTGGAAAGAGTCCAGCGGAGGGCCACAAGGATGTTTAGGGGCCTGGAGTATCTCCCTTATGAGGAATGGCTGAAAGAACTGGAACTGTTCGTCCTGGAGGAGACTGAGAAGGGATCTTACCAATGCTTTTAAATATCTCCAGGGTGGCAGTCAAGTGGATGGGGCCCAGCTCTTTTCAAGCAGTGCCCAGCAACAGAATAAGGGGCAATGGGCAGAAACTGAAACATAGGAAGTTCCTTATGAACATGAGAAAAAACTTATTTACTGTGAGAGTGACGGAGCACTAGAACAGCTGCCCTAAGAGACTGTGGAGCCTCCTCCTCTGGATATACTCAAATCCCATCTGGACGCCTTCCTGTGCAACCTACTGGAGGGAACCTGCTTTAGCAGGGAGGTTGGACTCGACGATCTTCAGAGGTCCCTTCCAACTCCTCCTTCTCACCCCCACTGTCCCCTACCATACTGGTGGGGAACTGTGTGGTCTTAGCTTAAAGCAGCAGAAAGTTTGCTGCACCCCTGACCCAGTGTGACCATTAACGAGGTATCTGACCTTCTGGTGCCCTTCCTCAGTCAAGCTGGCTGAAATCAAGTCTGCTAAAAAGCAGATGTTGCACCTGTGTGGAATATTTCATTCCTCAGTTTGCTTAATTTCTACATAAACATATAATTTTAATATGCAAGTCTTTTCCTGGCGAGGGAAGTGTTCAATGATGTATTTAAGTTGAATGCTGGTCCTTTTGGTTAGGACTGGGAAGGTGGTTGAAATTAAGTCAATTTTGAGAGCTTAATTTGTTGCTTTGTTTTTGCTAATGTTTATGATTTAAAAAAGATACAGTTAGGTTAATACTGTAATGTTCTTCTAGATGGGCAGCAGATCTGGGAAATGGAGGCTACAGTGGATAAAGATAAGAGCCAGCCTGTAAGTATGCAAAACATTGGATGTCCTCTCCTTGAGCTTCTCAGACAGCAGCTTGTATTCAGGGGTAGTTTCCAAAGAGTGTCTCTACAGAAAGAGCTGCTATCTGACTGCTGTGAGGAACAAATGTCAAATGCTTCAGTAGTAGAAGTGTTGCAAAAAGAAACTATTCATTTAGCAGTAACCCACAGCAAATTGAATAACTGTTAGATTTTGTGTTCTTGCAGAAGACTCTATTGTATAAACCCAGTTTTGAAAGAGTCCTCTGCAGGATGCTGGCTGTCCTGACTTCCTTTTGCCTGTGTGGAAGTCTTGGGTGCACTGTACTGTGCAGGACAGGATTTGCACTACAGTATTTAAAATTAACATTGGTCTTTCAAGGGAATGAGTCTCATTGTTCACTTTGCTACTGGGACTGTACTGTAGTAGCTCAGCACATTTAGGAGCTAGCACTTGCATTGCCATAGGCCATGCCTGCCCTTGTGGAAGAGAATGGGGCACTGTTAGTTTCCACGGAATCAAGATCTGGCTGTGTATAAGTAAGAAACCTATAGAATAACCAAGTTTATTCTAACACAAAGTGGGAAATCTACAATACTTATTTGTTTATCATGCACCCATTCTGTGTGTTTTATTTGTAGCTGAGATATCTGTCTGCAAATTAAGGACAACATCATGTACCGGAGAGGATACAGTGCATACAAACCGATTTCCTAATACCAAAAATCTTCCTGTTTTTCAACATCTGTCCTTTTTTCCTTTCTTCCTCACATACTCTTCTTTATAGGGATGAATTGGAAGGTTTCTCTTCCTTTATCCCTGGGCATGTAATGGGGGAGATGCACGCAACAATCTGCTATTGGCCTCAGTTACTAATTCTACCCTGTCACCTTTCATTGTTTCAGAGCATGCTTTTTGTAGAAATACCGGAGTATCGGAACAAGCACATTCGCACACCTGTGAAGGTGAACTTCTACGTCATCAATGGTAAAAGAAAAAGAAGCCAACCCCAGCATTTTACCTATCACCCAGGTAATTCTCAAGGACAGAGCAAGTCGTTGCCTAGTTCTTATGAGCAAGATTTTATTTTCCGCTATGTTGTTTTCTTGCCTTTATATGAGGATCTAAATTTTACTAATTTGATTCAACTAATTGCAAATAAGTGCTCAACAACTGTTTGGTTTAAAGGATGCATGTGATTTCAGATTGAGAATTTCCCATAAACTTAAGGGGACCGTTTTGTAGACCATGGACTGATTCTGCCTCAGCCACTTGATGGGAGTTTGCCAACAACTTCAGTGGGAGCAGACTCAGTTTGTGACATGATTTGACCCTGTGAAAACAATGAGCATTGCCTTCCCCAGCTGACGTGTACAACAGTAAGATAACATCAGATCTGGGAAAATTAACAAGGGCTTGGTATGGAGGAAGAAGAGTAATATATACTCTTCAGAACGGGGCTTGTTGAGAAAAATGAGCGCTTTTCTGATGTTTTAACTCTTGGGAATTGGTGAGCAATCTCACAATAAACGCAACAGGATTACTAATGAGATTCCCAGAATTTCTTAGCTTTAGCTGGGAGAAAAATGTTGTGAGAAAATCAGAGTATTGTGCTTGTGGAAACCAGAAAGCATAAAATAACAGTACCAGATTTTTTCAAGCATCAAAATGATGTCTTAATTTGACTGATTTCTAAGAACAGGCAAACATTCATTCTGGTTCTTATTTTAATCTCCTCCAATTTAACAATTGTTGATCCTCTCCCTGAATTCCTCTCACATGAATTGTGTAGGATATCGCTGATACAGAGGTTTCATATAGTGCTAAATTGTTCTCCTATTGAATAATATTGAAAAGTGCAATACTATTTCCAAACAACCTCTGAAACAGACCACTTGAGAGTAGAAAAGCTTATACTTCCCAAAGATAACACTGTTGCATGACCATTATATGGTTTCCATTGTATGATATTTCTGCACTGAGCTTTGGGAAAGATTTGACCCGAAAAGAAAAACAGCCTTAGAAATGTCAGAGTTTGTGTGTAGAAGACCATCATTTACCCGTACCAAGATTCACACAACTTTTCCTAAGTGGTGGTCTTTGTAGTGAGGATGTTTCTTGTAGCAAATGACCTAAAAGACAGCCCTTCAGTAGCTCATCACTGCCATTGGTCACTAGCTAAATGCTTGGCGGAAAAATGAAGTGTTGTGTGTGTCACAGAATGTCTGTTTATTCACTCTTCTTTTGAGATGCAAATAGTACATGAAACACCTATCTGTGGGCTTCTTATTTTGCCTATGCTTCAGAAAGGCTCTTAAATGAATTATTATATGAGTTAAAATATTGTATTATTCATTTTTCAGAAATTGATGGTTAAATAATTGATTAAAGATTTTCTGGAACATCTTAGTGCAAAATGCTTTCAAGTGAGAGCCTCCAACATTTGCATATATATGTTTTGTTAAGTTTAATGCCTGTGTGATATGAGCTTGCACATGCAGATCTTGTAAATGGTTTAAATCTCTTTTTACTTCAAGGAAAACCTCTCTGTTTCTCATCAGCTCCTTACGAATAACATCCTTTGCATGCTTTATTGTAGTACCGTCAATCAAAACAGAGCCCATTGATGACTATGATCCAGCCTTAATCTGCAATACAGTACACAGTGGTCTGGGAACAGTAACACAGCCGTACTATTCACAGCACACAATGGTCACCGAATCCCCTTCCTGTCTTGTGGCCACTATGGCTCCCTGCCAGCAGTTGCGCTCAGGCCTTTCTTCTCCTGATTCTCGATACCATCAGCAGAATCCAGCTGCAGTAGTATACCAAAGGAGCAAGAGCCTTAGCCCAAGCCAGCTGGGCTACCAGCAATCCAGTTTGATGGCTACACCGGTTGCTATTTCAGATGCCCATAGGTCAGTGCTAGTGCATGCTGGTTCCCCAGGCCAAACTTCAGCAGTGCTCCACCACTCTCCAAGCAACCAGCAATCTTCTCCGGTGATTCACTACTCTCCAACCAACCAGCAGCTGAGGTGTGGAAGTCACCAGGAATTTCAGCACATCATGTGCTGTGAAAATTTTACATCCAATGTTGCAAGACCAAGCCAGCCCCAAGTCAGTCAAGCGCAAAGATTAAGTCCGAGTTCATATCCTACCGTGATCCAGCAGCAGACAGCTTCAGGCCAGCGAGCAGCAAAAAATGGACCACCAGTCAGCGACCAGAAGGAAGTATTACCAGCTGGAGTCACTATTAAGCAGGAGCAGAATTTGGACCAAGCATACCTGGATGACGGTAAGCACCACTCTTCTCTTGTACGGGTCTGATGGTTGGAGGGAGGTGTGAAATTCATGGCTTGTAAATCTCACCTGTTCCTTTGCACAGCAATGATGTGGCCTCCTTTTGATGAGTGTGGGTATTTGCTGTTTGCTCATATGTTTTTTGTCTTTCATCAGTTGCATTTTTGGTAGATGGCAATGCACTCTGGCCACTGAGCAAAAACCAGTGCATGGCAGAAAACTTGTCTTGCTTCGTGACATGGAGTGAGCTGTCAGGTTTCAGGCTGTTGCCATTTTGTTTCCATTTGCCAAGCATTACTTTGGAAAATGGAGAAATTGAAACAAAATGCACTTTTAAATTATTTTTTATTATTCATATCAGGGCAAAGTCCACTCTGTAAAATGCTTTTGTACATTTTGTACCAAAAAAACCCCATTGAACAGTCTATCAAGGCCTGTAATGAATAGGGTTGTGCTGCAGGCAAAACTATTGCAGATGTTCTAGATGAACAGTAGGACATTGATAAGTAAAACAATGCTGTTTCTTTGTTGTGAGCTCTGCAGATTTAGCCTTTAGGAATGAATATAAGTTAGAGTAAAGCTTTCTTTGAACATATCCTGCTTATTCTTAGGTAGGCAGATACTGGCAAACTGGTTGGTTGGTTCTTTTATTAAAATAGTAGGACTGTTCCTTGCAAGAGGAAATCAATGCAAAGTTAATACTGGCTGCTAGCTGCTGCAATCATAAGCTTACACTGATTTTACTGGAGCAGAGTGAGATTGCTTGATATATTGCTGCAAATATGGGGTGTTCTTACAAAGTAAAGACCTGTTTTTTGCATGTACTCACTGTTCTTGTCCTTACAGTCTAGGTAATTGCATGTGTCATTTGAGATTTCTCCTTAGTAACCCACTAGAGTTGTAAAATTGTGCCCATGAAAGATTTTTTTTCCTAGGTTGAGGTACTGAGTGCCCTGTGGTTGTGTCATACAGTTTTGCTGCTTTTGTGGACAAGGTAGAACCTGTATTGTTTTCTCTGTTAGTCTCTGCTTGAAATGTGATTGATACAGTTTTGGTGCCGTGACAGCAAAATCTGGAGAGTTTTTACCAATCTCCTTGTCTGAAGAGAAGTGTCAAATTGGGCTGTAACAGTGAATTTGATTTAGGAAATTTGCTAGACCTGCACAAATACAGCTGAGAAAATCCACTTCCCATTCAGAGAATGGGACATGATAACAAAGCAAGATAATCTTTCTGATGATAAAAATGAATGCTGTGTTTTAAGGTACTTTTAATATGACTAGCTGAGAGGTTCTTCCAGGTTTCAATGTAGAAATACTTGGCACAAACCTTGTAAGAGAAATAGAAAGAAGGAAAGATGAAGTTAAAGCTAGCGAACTTTAGTCGAGCCCTAGTCCACTTAAATGAACTCCCAAAAAAGAGCACAACATTAATTTCAATGGATTTTGAATCAGGCCAGAAACATGTAAATACAGCAGAGCTCACAAGGGATGCGCTTGACCTCTGTGCTAAGAGGAGCCATTAGGCAGAATAGCAGCGAGTTAGAAATGAAATTCCAGGCTTCTGCTTGGCTGACTGGATCATTCTGAATTGATTTCGGATTAGGGATTAATATATCAATTCTGCTACACAAATCAAGCAAGGTGACATTGGTCATATCCAGCTCCTTACTGACTTCAGTGAGTTTACATCAGTTAGAAGTGTGACTTGGAAAACTGTGATTTACTTTAGGACTTTGCAAAACATTTGATTCTGAAATGTTCAAGACTTGAATTGAAAAGCCACTTTGTTTGCTGCTGGGGAAAAGTGACTCAGAACTTAACAAAAGCCATATTTTTCCTAACTAGAAAGTTTATTTTTGTGCTTTATAGTATTAAAAGAAACCAAACCCAAAGGATTATGGAGGCTTTATCCTCAAATCCCTTTTATCCAGAAAACTCTTCTGAGATAAAGTGAGCCGTTAGGTCTTGTTGTGATTTTTCACAGACGGATACTGAGGGGATGGTTCCCCAGCCTGGCTTGGCATGAGTGCAGTGCCCTGTCGCTGATGTTCAGATGTTAGGCAATGACTGTTCTGGTGTCTCTCGCTTCCCTTCTCTCCTATTCCCTTCCCCCATCTTCCTCCCCCCTCCTCTTCGTTCTTCTTTCTCCATATTTCTGCTGACAGTCCAGTTTTCGACCCTTCCTGCAATTCTGACCTCTTCTTCTCAACTCTTGTCCTCTGCCTTCATGGTTAACACACAGCCTTAATGTTCTGGACTTTGCTTCTATTCTGAGCTCTGCCGTGAGCTTCTTGTGTGCCATGGGACAGGCCCAGCTCTGTCAGTTCTCACTTCTGAAGCTGCTGCCTCTCAGAGGGGGTACAGAGTCCCAGTGTTTGAGCCTTCCTGTGTGTGACCAGGGAAGAACATCTCATAGATTACACAATTACTTTGTATACACACACACACACACACACACACACACACACACAGCTTTCTGATGAACTAATGTAAAGAAGAATTCCCAGAGGAAGGGACTGTACATGAAAAACCAGCAGCGAAATCTTTGCTACACACTTCTGCCTCAGAGATTCATTCCTGTTGGAAACACGTTGGCACTGAAGATAAGCCATGGCCAGGAAAACCTTCAGGGGACATCAGGTAATGCTGGCAAGAAGAGATCTGATTCAAATGCAGGTGAAGACCATGGGAAGATAGAGTTTCAGCTGAGGCCTCGATTGTGTAACGCTCATCACCAAAACCAACCACTGCGGTAAAAGCTGTAACAGATTATTCGCAGCACCATCCAAAATGTATTGGTGTTGACTTGCACAAGGGCAGAATGGAGGGCAGGAGTGACTGGGGCCTGGGGCACTGGCCGTGCTCCTGCTGCAGAACCAGAGGTTTCCTGCACAGCCCTGGGAAGCTGCTCAGCTGCCTGCCACAGCTCCCATCTGTCACGCAGAGATACTGGGATGGTGTGAGAAGAGCAGGAGGAGGGTGAATGTATCACAGGCAAAGCATTCAGATGCCACACGTCTGAAGTGTCTTGTAGAGGTTCAGTGTAATCTGTTAGGTCTTTTCATATACAAATAAATGGATGTGTAGCTGTTGTTTTATCAACCTGCCTGCCCCAGATTTAGTCCTTCTTTTAGATTTAGTTGTCAGATTGTGTGCTTTTTACTTTACAAAGAAAAGTGGTTGTCATTATTCAGATGGTAACTATCTAACCACATCTGACACTCAGCACTGTCTGCTTGATACAGCATCTTTAAGTGATTTTTGGTGCACCAGTAATCTTTCCTGGGGAGGAGCGAGGCAGATGCTTGTGTAGTGCAATCAGACTGATGATGGGCAGAGGTGTTTCATAGTGAATTCATGTATTCCAGAGAAAATTTCAGATGCAGAAGTTTTTTCTTTAGAAAACCGGTCTGCAAAGTGTGCAATGGCATGCCTGTAATTCACTGGCACTTTCCCCTTTGCTGTGAGCGATGTGTTAGTCCCCACCACAGTAACCATTGCCCTAACTTGGGAGTGTGTAAGATCTCTGCTTTTTCTTTTTGCGTTCTGTCATTCAACTACTAGAAAACCCGGAGTCTGAAATCAAATGCAAATCTTTCCTTTCCTCCATGGTCAGGAGGAGTTTTTTTTTGAGCAGCTTTTCTCTCTCTCTGCAGAAGGAGCGGGCTGCTGGAAGATATTTTAGTTTGATTTATAGTTGTCTTCATCGTGTGTCTGAACTCAACAAATGCAGAGAGAAAAAGAGTGATCCAGGGCAGGGGGGGGAAATGTTCCTGCTTCCCCATGTTTTAGACGAGAGTGAATTTGCATGTTACAAATGAGCTGCAGTTCAGCAAGGGCAGCAATTTGCATCATAAAAAGCCATGCTCTGTTTTTAATTAGAACGACTTTTCATAGAAGGTGTGGTCATTTCTGCTCAGACAGGGTTTTACTAAACGTGAAGCATGTACATGCTCCAAAGCATTTTGCTCTAACACACCAGCAAAGCTGTGTATTCATCAGACTCATTCTTGATGCTCTGATTGACTTTATTCCAGATTTTCTGTTCTCTGCTGAGACCTTACGCCACTCCTTGGGTACGCTGCATGCTTCATTTCTGGGTTGCTACTATTGTGTGTTTGTGTCACGTTAGAACCAAAGTCCCGCAGCCACGTGCCAGAGTCCTGCTTTGCTAGGTGTGATATGAAAAAAGGACAGAAAGGTGGCCCTGCTCCCCAGGGCCTGTAGTCTGCTGGCAGGAAGGAGAAAGATTGTTGTACCAAGAAGCAGGTCTCCTGGGCTGTGTCACTGTTTGAAAATTCAGCCCTTTTTAAAGACTACTCTTCTCCCAGTAGTGGCTGTCCTGCCGCCTAAAAGCATGCAGAAGAAAACAAAGTGAGAAAAAGAGAAACTCATACATCTAAAATCAGCAGTGGAGGAAGGAAGAAATTGAATCAAGTGATTAAAACCATAGTTCCACTGGCACCTCTTTGTTCTCGAGCTCAGAAATCTGTAATTGGTGCAGTAAGTGCCCACAGGCAAGTTGTGTTACAAAGCATTTCCTGTTCAAAAGAACATGCAGACTCCATTAGGAGACCACGGGCACGGCCGCCAAGAACTGGCAGTGCAGGATGGGTACGTGGACCCTCTCTCGGTGTCTTCATGGGCAGGGCCCCACCAGGAACTGATGCACCGAGACAATAAACCTCGGTCTGCACCATTTGCTGCTGTTTGAAGACTTAATCAGTGTGCAGTTATCAGCAGAAAGCCCTTAGTTTTCAGAAGGCATCAAGTGATTCTCAGTGATGGTTCTGAAATGCTGGCAGAGTCACTTGAAAAAAAGAACTTGTTCATGCATTTAGGAATTGAAAGCTTCTAAACCACAATAAAGTCCTTTCCCAGACTTGCTGTCCATTTACTCCACGCTCATGGCATTCCTTAGACGGTCTGAATCACAGACAGCAGACAGCTCTTATAAAGAAGACCATAGACACCCATCTGTTGGGAGACATCTGCCAAAATGGGCTATATGTCTACTTTTATTCCTTCAATCCACTTTCAGTTTAAAAGGATGACAACAATAACATTTTTCAGTCCAGTGACACCATTCGTTCAGTGCAGAGGAACAAACTAAAATAATTCCACTGCAGAAAGCAGCAGGCAAGGCTTTTCCCCTGCTCTTACAGATGGGTGGAGTGGAGCACAGAGCTGCTGAGCGATTTGCCCAAGGTGATGCAGAATGCCACAGGTAAAATGGCAACTGGCCTGAGGGATCCCAGGCTGCCGGGTCCCCGAGCCACGACCTGTGCACAGGTGCAGGGATAGCAACAAGACAGTGAAGGCACGGCCTGGGTGTGAACCACAGCTCACGTGCACCAACAGGAGGAATGGCAGAGCTGCTCTCTCCTCTTTGTCTTTCCAGCAAACTCGCTCTTTTCTTACTGTATATCTGTGTATACTGTCCACTTTCTAGAAGGGAATGATTGACTGCTGGCAGGGATACATGACCTATCTCTGAGAACAGGTGTGGCTGTTAGAAACACCCTCATTTCTGAGGGCACAGCCTGGAGAAGGAGCAAAGCTGTTGTATACGCAAGAGCAGGGTGTAAGAAAAATGGGTCGGGGTCTTCCTGTCAGCTAGGGGTGGTGACAGTGAGTGTTCTGCACAGAAAGTCTTTCGGTTCAGTCGAAGTCATAACTGTTCTGACAACATTTTTTTTGAAATGGAGGCTGCTGGAAATGAGAAATGTGAAGATAGATAGGAAACGGCTTGTAACAAAGCGGGGAATGGGGCTAGCTCCTGGAGCCGAGTGTGCCATTATGCGTTGAGCCGGAGGAGTACTTTCTGGAAACCTTTCACAAGGCTTGTCTTAGGCAGCTCACCACATAACTGTGCTGGTTGAGGTGGCTGATTCTTTTTCTTTTGCTAACACAGCTATTATGGTAAGAGCCCTTGTACAGACACAGCTCTGTTGGTGTAAAAACGCTGCAATCAGCACGTCTGGTGCCAAGGGGGGAAGCGCCACCAGCTGCTTCGCGGAAGGGTTCTGTACCAGCACGGCCGTGGCTGCACAGGCAGGGTTTCATCAGCAGCACCAGTGCCTCTCAGCTGGCTGAACTTGTAGAGGTAGCTGCAGCCCATGTCATAGAGTGGATTCTCATATAGACAGTAATTGCATGAGCTCAGCTTTGTACGCTTACCACCTCAAAATGAATCCTGACGCCATTAGTTCCTGCGAAGATGATGCAATGTGCTGGATCCATTTATTAGACAGACGTGTTGCTGGAGGGAACTGTACCCCCCTGAGACCTACACCAGCAGCTACGTGTGCTCTTGTCCTCACGGTGTATCCTGTTATCTCCCCTTTAAGATCAGTGCTTTGTAATTGAGTGTAAGCATAACCAGCGATCTGCTTTGCATTGACATGGCAGCTCAAAGGTTTTGATAATTCTTTGCAATTTCACTGTGAGTCTTGGAATATTGATAGTGATTTAAAGTCCCTATGCAGGCAACTGCAGCAAAATATGAGATATTTTTTCTTAGTGATCATTTCAAGTTTGATCCAAGAAAAGCAGCAAAACATAAAACTATGACCGTGTCTTGGTCTTTCCAATCCAGGCAGGCAAAAAGAATGCAGCGGGGATTGACTGCCCCATTTTAAAACCAGTCCCATGGTTATTAGATGCAGGAGTCACGAGCCTTCAGCGCCTGCGTTTGGCGTTGATGCTCTTCATAGTTTCATTTGTTACAAATGGTGTTAGCATTAAGAATGTGTGAAAGTGAGGGATGAAAGGCTAGGGATGCTTTCTCCCCTGCAAGCCCAGTGTGATGGGAGGATTCCCGTCCTGCTGTGTGGGTGAGGGTACAGGCAACCGTGCTTCTGAAATCTTGCAAGCAGCTGTAAAGAGCCTCGTTGCGTTGGAAAGTTTGGCCAACATCTGTGCATTTCTTTAACTGTTGTGAAATAAGATGCCTGGCCAAAGTTACCATCTTAAAGATACACAGCCTGTTTGTGGTGCAAACTGAAAGCCAGTTGCAAAGCCTTCTGCCATAGAAGAATAGCAGAGTTCCCAGCATTTTCCACACCGGGGGCACTGTTGCAGCTGAGGGCAGTTGCTGGGGCACCTGTGGCCCATGAAGCTTTTTGTCTCTCACAAGAACAAAGCCCTGTCGGTGAATAATACAAAATTCACTTCCACTTGCTTTTCATACTTTATTTCTTTAAAAATATCCCTATTTATAAATCCTTAGCAATTTAAAATAAAAAGGACGAACCATCTGCATTTCCTGTCAAAGGCAATTTTCTTACACAAACTCTGAACAGTCTGAGCCGCTTTTCTGCCCAGCAGAAGCTGGTATGGCCTCACGCTACCAGATCACTCCATAGTGCTGGTTACTCACCAGTTCCAAGAGACTTCTATGCTCTAACTTGGATGCAGTGTGCTTTTGGAGGAATTTTAAAAGCAGACTGGACGCATGCAGAAGACAATCCTGCATTGGCTATGAGAGGCACTAAATGACCTAATAGGTCATTCCTACTTCTGCGATTTGAAAAACAAGCAGCACATCTGTAGTCATGCCAGCAGGGACGTCAGAGATAGGGGAAAGAAAGCAAATGGTCGAAGACCGTGAAGTTCCCAGCATGCTAGCTTCTAATGTGAGTGTTCAGCCAGCTGCTAGCTGTCACAGTCTCTCTTTTTGTAATATAACTTTTTCTGTGTTTGCCGAGAAGAAGCCAGAGAAAGGTAAAAGCCAACCTAAAATGTATAAACAATGCAGTTGTGTCTGAATCATCACCCCAAGTCCCCGTGCTTCAATTTTGCAAGCACAGAAATCCGGGCGTATATCCAGCTGTGAATTTCACAGATGGATCCTCTCTCTAAAAGGGGTCTGTGCAAAAACCTAAATCCAAGTACTCCCAGCTTTGGAAGCTGTCCCGTTCTTCAGTGTAGGTGCGCGTCTACTACAAATACTACAGTCTGTTTGGCAGTTAAAACTCTGACCTCTCTGTATTCACATGACCAATGGTCTGATAACATTGACTTTGAAAACTTGGACCTGAGTTAGATTTAAGCAGTGGATTATGTTAGATATAAAGGAGTTAATTCTTCAGCTACTATGACCTAGAGCAAAAGCACTGAGGATCAAAGGACTTCAGGGGTGATGCCCGTGTGACTCAGCAGAGCAACGTTAATTGACTAAGTGAGAAACTGGTCTAATACTCTCCATCTCCCTGCAGGTTCTCTTAATCCACACAGTTCCCATTTTAATCAAGCCACGTCTTTTTGTGGGTTTTTAATTTGGAAACTGTTTGCCCTCCAAAGCAGACTAAAATCTGCCCTCAGCTGAACAAACACAATTTATTTAGAGTGAAATTGTCATTGAACTGGATTTAGTGAGAAGACTATTAGTGGCTTCTGCCCATGGACACTAGAGAGATAGGTTTGCATCTGCGGGAGAATTTTCCCACGTGGATAACTGGCAGGTGTCACAGGGAAGGTCCCGTCCCGCGCTATGGGCACGCTTTGGATCATGGCAGGGGGAGGTACTCGGCAGACCTGGTGTGCACCAGGGAGCACAGCATGACAGGGAGATCTCACAGCTGTGAGGGACAATCAGGTGGCACTGTATCGCGTCGTCCTTTTTCAGCGCTTCTGTTGATTTGCTCTTCCTTTGTGCAAGGATGCTGAGCCTTCATTTTTAACATGCAGAGGATAATTTGGAGCAGGGCAAAAGCGCTAAATTAGAGGAGTGTGAGCTTGCAATCATTCCCTGATTATCTCTGCCAGGGGAGCCTAGTCAAAGATTCCCAAATGGTGGTGTGGTTTGGTGCAGTTTCTTACTGATGAATGATTTCATCATTCATGAATGAATCAAGTCAAACGTAGGACAAATAGTGAGACACATGAATGACTCTTATGACATTTGCAATGTCTCAATTGGTGCTGATTTATTTAGGTGGTTTCTAAGTTTCTTAGGAAAGAGTGAGAATGACTAAATGAAGGGGGAGCCACTTCAAAAGAAGGGGAGTCAATGGTGAAAGTACTGTGACAGTTAAACTCCCCTGGGTTCAGTATCTGTCATTATGAGCAACGCGGCGTTGGGGATGTTGTAAGAGCCCAGCTCCAGGAGACTTGGTAGCCCCATGGCCGGAGAAAGCAGAGTCTTGCACCCGGCACTGCTCTCCTGTCTGGTCAGAAACTTCCCACTGCCTGGGGGATGCTCACAGCTCCCTGGGGTTTCCTGTTCCCATGGGGAGGTGGCAGGCTCTGAAGGCGTCCGTGGAGGTGCTGGTGCTGAGCGGTTCCTGCCCTCAGATGTTGTGAGCATGGAGTGGGTGCATGGCTTCAGTCATTCGAGTCACAGGTCTGCCCCACCACCCAAAAATAAGGCTCAGCGTTTCTGTAGGTAACGGTCACTGCTTGAGGAAGCTGTCCTAATGGCTTAGGTGTGTCTCTCAGTTCAAGTCCTTGGATATGAAGTAACTGTGTATTTGTACAAATTGATGTTTGCTAAAGGCTGGAAATTGTCTGAAAACATGGGCACTGGGCAGGTCCACAGAGCAAACTGGTAGGGCTTGAATCAGACAAGGAGCAGAGCAAGTAAGAGGAGACTTCTGAGATTTATTGTTTTTAACTACACTATGTTTTGTGTCTTTTTTCTTTAAAATTACATTGGTTTTTCCTTGTCTGGTTTCTTCTTTACACATATGCATTGGCTTTTAGTGGGATGCTGTCTTCTTCCTTGGAATGAGTACCGAGGTCCTGGCAGCCAGCAGACAGGCCAAGGGGGCTGTCATGAGGAGGGCTGGCTTGGAGGAGGAGTACTCCTCTAACCTATTCTGTCATGCAGAAAAGCATCTCTGCTCTTCAGAAACCACCACTGAGTGCGAGTGGCTGTGCTCAAGGCTAGAAGAAACCTCTTTTGCTTGCGACATTCTTGATGGGCAGCATCCCCCAGCAGTGCAAACCAGCTAGCCCTTAATCACAGTTAGACTGTAATATTTACAAGCGTTTTGTCAGGTTGTGGTCAATATAAGAAGACATTCATTTCCTCCCGCGCGTGCAATGAGAGATGTGTGCAGCCGACGGCTGGGCTCTTGCAGGAGGCTCCTGCTGCCGCACACGCTGCACTCAGGTGGCTCTGAGGGCAGGAACGGGAGCGGTTAGTCAAGGGCAGCGCCAGCCCCGGCCTCACTGCAGAGCTCGCTCTGCTCACTGTGTGTCTGCACCAAAACCTCTCGAGGCTGTCCCTCTTCAAGGCGCACGCTGCCTTCAGCCAGCTGACAGATGCACAGCGATCCGGGGAGTCCCTGGCTGTGGCACACGGGCAAAAATGCTTTGGCAGACAGAGAAGTGAGAAAATTAACTTTCTTGTCTTCCGAAAGCAGTGCGCGCCATCATGCCTGGATAGACAGAATTTGTTTTGATAGCAAAACAAGTTCTATGGAAACCATTGTGAACCCTGCAGTGAGGCTGCCCAGGAGAATTGGGGAAAGCCGCTTTTGTTTGTTGTGCTTGGCACCGTTCTGCTCTGGATGAAGATGCTTTAATTTTGTGGGGAGACCCAAGAGAGCATTCCTCTTTTTCCATACCAGAAAGCCTTCCAAGATGGCATAAGCGTCCCCTCTTTCCAGCTGCTCCTTTCCAAACACACTGTGCCTCCTAAAGATAGTCTTTACAGTGGCTGGGGCTGGTGGAAAACATGAAGCCTGCATGGATTAGCACAGGAATTCATTTGGGCTGACGAATTGGGTTTCCCTCTATAAACAGCACTAGTGTTTTCATCTTCTGGACAGCACAGCAAACTTCACGTCCTCTTGCTCCTCAGCCCGCCTCTCCCACACTGCATGCATCCAGCAGCCTGGTAACAGACACACGAGGTCCTGCTGGTGGGGGATGGAAAAGAGCAGGCCTTCAGCGAGGCATTCCCGGCTGCCCCCCTTCTCAGACAGGTTTTTTCCTACCATTTAAAGAGATAGTGTGGTTATTTTGTTTTCTTGGTTTATTTTTGTTTCCAGGTAAAAGGGGAAATTAAAGTAATCCCTTCTCCTCTGGTTTAGTGACCTTCCAAGCAGCCCACACAGTATATTTGCACATTTACTTTGCAGCTTTGTTTGTCTTCGGCTATGATACACTTATCATCTGCAGGAATCTGGGATTCTCTAAAGAGGGTTTTGTCCGCAGACTTTGGTCTTTTTCTTTGCTCTTATCCCAGTATTTCTCACGTTGGTTTGCAGGATAGTGCTGAGTTTTGTAGCCCCTCGCAGACCCCGTGGGTCAGAGTGGCCAAGGAGCTGCGCTGGGATCCCAGCTCCTCACCCCTCCATCCCTCCCCACTTTCTCTCCCTGCTGTAAACCCTCCACCAAGCCCTTCCCTAGCACTCTTCTAAATGCCTCTTCTGCAACAAATGCACTTTTGTAGAGCTTATGCTTTCTTTTGTGGGTAACTGGGGTTATTAATCACCTATCATTGTTTCCCTCATTGCTCGGGAGGGGAATGACATGGAAGTGCCAGTGTCAGGCTGCACTGAGCGGTGGTTCTGTCTGCCTGACTGCTCAGTCATGGATGACTTCATCCAACTTCCTGAGCATGGAATTAGAGTTGTGCAGACAAGAACTGGAGACTTGGGATTCAGCTGTCAAATGGAAGAATAATTTAAGAAATAAAGCCCCATCACCTGTTAACCTCACTTAATCACTGTAAAACCCAAACCCTGTTAAAAGTTCTTTCCTTGGAGGTAAGTCTCAGTGCTCTCTCCTCCCCTTTAAGGCTCTCTGGCGCTGGCTGTCCTCTAGTAGAGGGTGCTCCGGGACTGAGGGAAAGATGAGGGCATTATTGTGGTCTTGAGGCCAACTTTGCAGAACTGCAGTAGGCATGGGAGAAATGCAATGGAAGAAAAGTGAGGGCATCACCCACACTCATGAATAACCTGCCCTGTTGTTGCATCATGGCCTTTTTACTGATGACTTAGATGATAGTATGGAATTTTTTTTTAAAAAAGACAAAACTCAAGGGAAGCAGAGAAACTGCAAGCAGATAGAAATGCCATGGTGTTTTGCAAGTTTATCAGTCTACATTGTATTTATTGTGCTGCATTTCGTGGTATAGGCATTGCCATACATTCAGAAAAAGCAGATGATGTTGGAGTCAAGATGCAGTCAGCTGCAACTAAGATGTTTTCTCTGCCACATTGTTTGCTGTAGATACCTGTTTGTGCAGGTCCTGACCACCCCCACTCTCCTCTGGTACAGTTATGATGGAGTTCCCATAAGGGTGGTGAGGAAGCTGTCCCCAGGGCCCCAAGGGGGAAGGTTCTGGCCAGGACACGGACTGTCCTGCAGAGCTGCGTTAAGCAGGCTCACTGAGGTTTTGCAGCTGGAGCATCAGCCATGCTGAACCACACGAGGCAAACAAAACCCATCAGATTTCCAAAATACTAACAGCTGGATGCAGATGACATTACAGATTAAAGAAAAAAAAAAAAAAAAAAAAAAGAAAAAGCACAACCAAACAAACTATGCTCGAGTTACTCTCTCCCCCTTCTGATGTTGCCCCATGCAGCAGCAGGGCCAGACCAATTCCCTTGTACAGGCAGTGAACAAGAAATGCAGTGTTTCTGGGGTGCCCCATTGAGGAGAAGATGGGAAAATCCCCACCAGAGATGTCCAGCCTCTAGAACCATAAAAATTGCTTCTGTCTGTAGACACAAGGCTGCAGCCCTTTGCATCTTTAGATCCTGCCGATCTCAGCCAGGGTCAGCAATGACCAAAGCCTCCCTGCAGCCTCAGCTGGCTGTTGCTAATACAGTGGTGATTTACAGCCCAAGTATGAGCTGTGCTTTTAGTCTCAGTGCTGTTTACAGCTACACCTGGAGGAAGCCAGCGAGGAAAGCGCCCAGCGTCACTGGCAAGGCAGGGGAGCACCCTCCATGCCCGCAACTACTCAAGGATGCTGGCATCTGGCAGGGCTGTGGGATGAACTGCTCCCTGTCCTGGGGGGTGTCAGCAGCAGGCAGTTGTCAGCTCTGGAAGGCTCTGGTCGCCCTCTTCCAGAACCCACTGTAGCCTGAGCCTGCTCTGAAGTCACTGTGGCTTTGCCACCTGCTTAAACCTGCACGAGATTTATCTTCTTGGCTGCAAAGTGGGAAGACCCAGCCTCTTGAGTAGATCACTTCCATTTCTAGGTCTCTTGAGGGGGTGGTTTTGTAGCACATAAAATCTTCTCTCCCCTTTACTGAGTACCTGTGTGTTTTCCTGTCGCTGGGCTCAGGTTGGCAGCATGGTGCAGTGTCACTGTGTGCTGGCAGCAGGGAGGTCACATCATGGTGCTGCACAGACACACTGTGAGCCTTTCTCACGGCGATGCTGCAAGGAGCGTGCAGGAGGCAGCGTGCCCCACCAACAGATCAGCCCTTGTACAAGAACTGTCCCTTCTCTGGGCATCCCAACAAACATCCCCCGGTTCCTTCTGTAGGACTTCCTTTGTCGTCGGTCACCAGAGTTTATTCCACCTTCTGTGTCAGGGAAATGTCAGTACAGCTGAGGCCAGGTTCTGAGAGGTGATGTCTGCTTGTGTCTTTGTGTATTTTTTTTTAATTGGACAGATATCTCATCCACGGTGATTTAATTGAAAGTTACCTACCAAAATACCTTTTAAAATCTGGCCTTGCAGAAGATACCGGTGGCTTCATATGGTTTCATTACACTGTGTGTGTATTAGCTGGGGCATCTCATTCGTGTTGGCAGTCACTCGCCTTCTGAGACCCCTCAGAAAGACTTGCAGTGATCTTGGCCTTCAGATTTGCTACTGCTGCATCTTCCAGCTGTCCGTGGCTAGTTCCCCAACTGCAAGACAAACAGTGTTCCCATTCAGTCTGTGTTCCTAGCTGAAGGAATGGCCTGCCAATTGCTTTTGAATGTGTTCTGTAGTCAGATGAGATCACATCACACCACACATAAGAAAGTTTTATCTTTATTTTAGGCAAGAGGCTGTTTTATCATAGTGCGGTTCCAAAGCCTTCGTCGTTGGCTTGGAATTCACCCAGGAAGCGTAGCAATGGATGGTTAAATGCAAACTAATGGGTTCAATATGAGCTACAGACGCAGAGCTCGTGAGCTGGCTGTGCAAACTCGTGTATAGAGGAGAATGTTGTCATACAGCTGATGAGAACTTGGGAAGGATTAGGACAGTCTTGCTAGGTACTTGCAGCATGCCCCTGAGACGCCGCATTGAACAGAGCATTTTGTATCCTGCCTGGCTTGTCTGGGGATGCACACAGCTCAGAGACCTCACAGTTGGAAAATTGGGGATGGCTCATTAGATCTTGGGAAGAACGCCCTAGGGCAGTATCTTTGGGTCGCTGTTCCTACAACTTGATCTGCAATTGAGATGGAGGTCTGCAAATAACTGAGGGCTCATTCCTGAACAAATGTAGGTTATTGTTATTGGGATGAGGTTGGGAATTGCCCAGCCTCCATAGTTCTGGCTGCACTCCAACTAAAGATAATCACTTCAACAACCACTGGATATGGAGGAGCTCAGTTCTACTTCTGGTGACTTGTATCCCCTCTTTTCCCCCTTCTCCTTTTTTTCTTCTCATACTGAGAGCAAAAACTTTATCGTTCATGCTGTTGACTCAGATTGAAAGTTGTATGTCTATGGATGATGCATATACATTTTTCTGATGCTCTCAGGCTATTTACCGTCAGAGGTTCTCAGCCTTCTTGAGGTGAGATGCAAAGTCAGTTGCAGTGTCTGCTCCACAAACTCTTCTGCACTCCTTTTAGTTATAGGTGTCTCTTCGAATTAGTTCTCCCTTCCAGTTCATCATGGTCTGATCTGTGCATACACTCCATAGTATTATTATTATCATTATACTTTGGTATAGTAAAAACCCCTTGTGGATGAGATCTTCTTTGTGACAGATGCTGTCTTGACTCCAAAGGAGAAAATCCTGCCTCTAAGGGCTTGCGGTTAAAGAGCAAAATAAAAGCCAGCAGATGGATGTGGGCAGACAGGCAGCGCCTTGTGTATGGCACCTCCTTGACATTTTTCTGTGTGAATTGTAACACTGTCAATATCCACTTAAATATATTGAGTGGTCTGGATTCTCTCCAGTGAACTTGGGACTTGTAGCTTTAAAGAGTTATTTGTTCTGTTGTCCTGGAGGGCCATCACCAAGACCCACAGATCTTTAGCCATGCCCATACCATTCTGTTGCCTGCAGAGGCAGCTCCTGTTAGTAGTGCTCTGAACAGAGCTCACCACTTGATGCAAAGGCGGAAGGTCCTGCACCAAGCAGGCATTTGCTGAAGGATGTAGAGTTATGATAGAAAAATAATGTGTAATACAGAATAATACGTAAGAGTAACTTAATATGTTCCCATTCTCAGTGTTTTTCCCCTAAGAACCAGGTACCTACCACCCAAAATCCTCTTTAAAATAAGGTACATAAGAAACATATGCCTTCTTCACACTCAGTGTTCTTAAGTGGTTTGTGAAAGTAAAGTAACTGCAAGCAGAAGGATATTGGCATGCTCGTTGCCTAGGAAAGCTTAGTGCATCTCAAAACTGTTCATAGGCCACGTGTGCGTCTCTCCTGCTGCCTCGGGACAGTGGTTGTCTGCTGGCTATTTTCTCCTTAGAATCAGCTTCAACATTCAGACACGTTCACAAGGAAACCTAGTCTGCTGGAGAGGAGCAGATTCTGCACGAATCCGCAAGCCTTGCAAAGTTAGGACACACCAGAAGATAAGATGCCAGAGAATCAGAGCCAGTAAATAGTTCTCTGGATTAATAGACATAAGTACTAGTGCTCAAGGGAGGAAAATAGATTACATTATTGACTGCTCATCCCCTGCAAAACTGCCTGAAGGGGAGGGTAACACGGTTTGTTTCCCCTCAATTAAATATTTGCTAAATGGCTCGTTTCCCTTCAATTAAATATTTGTTCTGGTAATTCCTTTGTGACAGAAATATAAAAAGCAGCAGCCCTGCCTATCCCTGTTACTTTCAGCTAATCCTGACCATGCTGTAACTGTTCTTTAGTTCCTACCCCCCAGTTATTTCCTGTAAAAAAAGATAGCTTTCTCCCATCCATTCTTTTTTCTCTGTTTTTTAAACATTTCACTGAATGACTCACATCACCTCTCAGTAAATAGGTTAAATCTAGGAGAATGATGAAACTGCAAAGTGACATGTGAATAAGCAGCGCTATCGCTTGCGTGCCTTTCCTGCCAGCCGCTGCTATTTAGAGGCACTGCGGTGTCTGTTACAGATTTCATTAGTGCTCAAACCATGAGGTGCAAGCTGCTGTAGGAAAAATTCATCACCAACCTCCTTTGGTTTTGCTGTTTTTAATCTAGAAGAAATATGTATTAGTACCAAGTGGCATTGCTTTTCTCAGCAGTTATGTAGCCAGTTCACGAGGACCGGGGCACACAGAAGTAGATGTGAGCACAGCTCAGCCCGGTGCTTGGCAGCAGCCACAGGGTTCAACCAGGAGGTAGGAGTGAGAAAGCAGAGACTACTGCCTGGTATTTCTTCAGGCTCGGTCCATCAGTGTAGCATTTCTGTATTTGTTTAGCCAACTAATGCTGTTTAAGAAAATGAACTCTATCTCCTTCTGGTATCAGTTTTTGTATATTTATTTACGATGCGAGTCTTCTGCTTGGAATATTTTGCTTGGTCTCATTGCGCATTAACTAAAGCCGAATACAAACTTCATCTTTTCTCAGTAACTTACTATCAACTAGAGAGAGCCAACTGCATGACTCAAACACGTGTCCTTCCCGTACAGTTTCAGCCAAAACTCTCTGGCATCAGAGTATTGCAGAATGAAAGTCATATCTAAATATATGTGAGCTGAAAGAAAGTCAGTTAAAAAAAGACTTTGTTATGGAAAACTACTACAAACCAAACCCACGGTGGCCTGGAGTTCCTCATCACACCCAGGCTGATCTAGTTTTCCACTTTCAAGGTACACTTTCCAGAGTGGCTACTGACACTCACAGAAGAGCTGCACAGAGCTGTCAGGCCCTGCTCCAGCCCCTTAGTGCCTTGCGTAGTGGCTGAGCAGGCTGAAAAGGTTTACCTAGGAACTAAACAGAACATCTGTCATCCTTTTAGCAAGTTTAGTACCGGAAAGTATACCTCTCTCATAGCCAGCTGATACGGATACTGCCTCCAAAACATAGACAGGGTTCGCACCTATCTTACAATCTTCAGATTAAAAAAATGATATCTATGTAGCAAAAATCCATCAAGCAAACAGGAAGTCACACTCAGGAGCACAATTAGTTCTTTCTTTTGCTGCTCTAGTCCCCAGTGCAGAATGAGAAAGCCAAGGCATGTGTGCGTACATCCTGCAAATATCGCATAACCCGTTCCCAGGAGACAGCGCCTAGAAAGCACAGCGGTTTCTAATAGATTGACACAGGGGTTCTGTGGAATTAAGTAGCAGGAACCCACACAGATGGCACCTGATCAACCTTATGGTCCCTTCCTTCAGCTCACCAGAACACAATGTTTGACACACTGCCCTGGAGGAACAGGTGCCATTTGTAGGCATGCACTTTTTGCACTTCTGGTTTCAGCCCCCTTGTTATGGGGGTCTCCATAAACTGGTCTAGCAGGGAATTCAGCAACCCGTTAACACCCGGTTCTCTTCTTACTGATTAATTGTGTCCTCTGGCCATGGAAGTATAGTGATTTTTTACTAATCACTTACAGGTTCAGATGCAATTTATTACTGATTTACAAGATTGTAACTATTTGTATAACAAGCTGAAGTGAAGCATGGCAGAACAGGACAGGCACCCTGCAGCTCAATGCATGGCATGCGGTGCAGGGAGAGCAGCAAAGATTTCCCATTATCTCCACCCATGCACCCTGCTTTGCTTTGTATTGCTGAGGAAACATTTCCTGGAGGGAGCAGTCTGCAGAGTAACAATTCCTACCCAAGGATTATGTGTGAATAAACAAAGGCAGAGGGATGTCTGTCTGAAAGGAGCTGCCTGCTTCTCCCAGCATTACTCAGCATCTCCAGCACATGGCCTCCCCGGGGGGAGGTCTGCTCCTCAGTCTGCTGGCTTTGGGTGCCACAAAATGAAGTCAGGATCCATCATGATTTTTGAAGTGCTGTTTGTTGGTTCAGTTTTGATCACCCTAATAGAAATCCAGGCTGGACGGGGCTTTCAGGAACCTGGTCTAGTGGAAGGTGTTGCTGCCCATGACAGAGGGGGGGGCAGAACTAGATGATCTTGAAGGTCCCTTCCAACCCAAACCACTCCATGGTTCCATGATTCTATGAAATACTCAAGACTTAACTTTCAGAGATAGTGAGTGCTCCAGCCTTGATTGATGATTATGGGTTTAGAGATGTTTTGTTGGTGTCTTACATTGCTCATTCTGTGCAGGTCGTCATCACTTCAAGCTCTTTTTTCTGTTAGTTAAGCATGAGGAATTTAAGTCCCCCAAGCGTGACCTTCACAGTCTTTCAGCATTTTTCAGCCTTAGGTAGACCTGGGCTAGATCTGGTCCTCTATGGGGTATGCTGGACTTGGCCAGAGCCCCATGGTGAGATAGTGGCACTGCAACACCCCCAGCTGCAGAGTCCCACTGTCCCACCATGCATTAGTCACTAGATCATGCTTTTTCCTCACAGTTTTAGCACACGTGTTGCACAGCAATAGGCCTTTGATCTTTTCTGCAAGCAAACTGTACAGTGAAAGCTCTCAGAAAATCCTTAATCTCTGGGGTGGTGTCACAGACAGGTTCGTGTTTTGAGTGTTTCCCTCTTGATACTTTTGACATACAGTGCATTTAGGACACTGGGTGGTTATTTTTAGCAGAAATGCTAAATGCTCTTTTGCTGCAGACGCACCCAACTTCCTGTTAAAGATTTCGGGTAACATAGATACCAATTCTTTTTTCGCATCTGTAACGCTACAATGTGATGGAAGGTACAGCAGTAAGAGCAGAGTGGCACAAACCTAGGCTGCAGCAAATGAAAACAAGCCCAAATACAGCAACCGTGGACACAAAAACAAAGAAAAACTGCTTACCTTCAGAAGGCCTCTGGTAGGCAGAGATCTCCAGCAGCATCCCTGCACCTCCACTGCCAACCATTAAATGAGGTCTGGGCAGGGGTGGATCCTGGCTCCAGCCCTTCCGGTCACTCAGACACATTGCATGCACCTGAGCTCCCCTGGGCTGGCCCTGCCTTCCCACCAGGTGCTCCATCACTGCTTCAGGCCCTGACTCAGCAGTTTTGCTACAGCATCTCACTCTAGAACCACATTGAAATGTATGGAGAGGATATTCAAATGTTATGACTGAAATCCAGATCCTGCAAATCACAGAGAGTTTAGCTATTGATTTCAGTTGGGACAGGCTTTAGCCAAAAATATGCATTTTATTTAGATTCTGTTTTCCATCAGATATCTATATTATGACATTGAATTCGTGGAATGATGCTGATGAGTTCCAAGTCTATTGAAACTGCTGTAGCATGCATCCACCGTGGGACTCAAATCAATCTGGAGCTCTCTTAGTTTGGGATCAGTAACTTCTTCCAAGTTCTTCCAACTTCTTCCATCTTCTTAAGCAACGGAGATGGCATGATTGCTGTTGAGCTGGGTGGTGCTAAAGCAGTTTATAGTTTACACAGATTTCATAGATTGCAAACAGGACAAAAAAGTTCCAGGATGATTCTACTGACATTATTTCAATACGGAATAAAAACTTCTAGAGTGGCGGACGTGTAATGAAAGTAAAACCTCGCAGCTGAACACCTCTTGGCAGTTGCATGTCCCAGTTCTCCAGAAAAAGCCTTTCATTGCTGTTGATTTATGAGAACACCTCCCCCCCGCCCTCGTATTTTCCCCCAGTTTGTTGGATTTGGGCTTCTTGTGCCCGATACACCTAAGTTTGTATTTACCAGTCAATTAGTTGCTCTGCTTGCATGTGCAGAGGCTGATTTTCCAGCATGCAGAGTATAAAATAGGCTGTGAGCTGCGTGGTAGGTTCCAGTGTTTGATACGTGGCTGCGCAATCCAAGGCAGCCAACTAAAATATTTCTCTTCTATATATAGTCACCTGAAATCCAGCAGCAAAGACACTTCTGAATCTTGTACTCAAGACTGGCTTAGTTCTTAAGATGTACTTTTTCCTCCTTATTATTGGAATACTTTTTAAAATTTCCACGTGGTTTTCCAGGAAGTGCCAAATGCTTTCATGATAATTTTGAAAGAAAACTATAAAGATGAGACAAAAAAAAAGCATCAGAATTTTAAATATCGCCATTTGATGAGAAAAAAATCACTTTATTTGTGTTTGAAGGAAAGACCCGAACTTTCCTAACTCCTTTAAGCATATCTTTCCTGTTCTTTACAATTAAAGCAAGGTCTAATTTACACAGCCACTGTGCTTAGATCTCTTATTTAAAAGAAAGGACTGACTTCTGGTCTGGCATAAATGTGTCACGTTTTATTTGGGCCACGAGGATGATCCCATCAGAGAGGTTTGTGAAAGGCAGCGCCTGGTCTTTGACCTGGCTCAGGAGATGCACTGGCCTCCTGCGCCCCTGAGGCCTCAGACCAAACTGCCAGCATTTATCTTCTGTATTGTGACCAGTGCAGGTGTGTATTTTTTTTGCATACTTATTTTTAGATAATATCAGTTGAGAAAAGAGGGGAAAAAAGGTAAAACCTAGTGCTGGATCTGAGCGAACAGGAAGGTCAGCGGTAAAGTTCTGCCTTATGTACTGTATATGCTGAAATGTCCTTTTAATAAATTAAAACACAAAATGAAAGAGTAGCTGAACACTAACATTTGGCCTTGCAACATAGGTCAAAGGTTACTTTTTTTTCTCAAAAATGGTTTTGCAAATCTTTTTCAGAGCTGATAGATACACACCTTAGCTGGATACAAAACATTATATGAGAAAGAATGACTGATCTTTGATCCAAGCAATCAAAAAGAAAGGTAATTGGTATTTTTCTCCCTTTTCTCCAGCTGTGTGTTTCTCTTAACCTTTATTTATTTATTTTTTCAATTAAAAAGTCATGCCCCTTTTTATTTGGCTTACAGAGTTTAAAATCTCACTTCATTTAATTTTTTTCTCATTCTTTTTCTTCCCCACATGTGTACCACAGAGCTGTCCTAAGTTAGCTGGGCCTTGGTGGGCAGGGAAGGAGAGACGGGGCTGTGCATGCGGGGCTGAAGCATCCTGCTGCTCCCAGGCAGCAGCAAGGACATGGTTTGCCTGCTCACATCTTCATGGCACCCTAAAAGCTCAGGGTTCAACTTTCCTCTCCAGTCCCTGAAATGCCATCAGGCTCTCTCCCCATGTCTTGTGCTGCCTGCATGTAAAACGCTTCTTGGCCATATTAGCAGAGCAAATGTGGACTACCTGGGATCGCTGCCCAGCAGGGCGGTGCAGGGAGGAACCCATGGAGGTCACCTTTGCCTCCAATGGGACCCTCACTTTTGCAGGATCCTAAAACCCCCGACACTGCCTCAGATACAGTGCAGCGACAGCATTGACTCCATTGGTGTTATTCCAGACACATATGTGGAATAACACAGTGAAGTTGTTATTCCAGTGTGTGTGTGGATGTGTGTGTGTGCACGCATGCATATGAGTGTGTGTGCATGTATAATCAATTACAAGGAGCCTGACTCGTTGCCAGCTAAAACTGGAGACTATTTTCTGTCTCTGGACTACTAGTTGAAGCTCGGTATTTAATACAACCCACTATCATCCCGCAAGTGAATACTCTCCAGATTTCTATTTGAGAGGATGCAAATTAGAGTCTTAAACATCTCTGAGGACTGGAGCCTGAGAGACTGACTCTAACCCATCAAAGCTGAGTGCTTAGGACAAGGGGGAATAATTTTTAAGTAAAAGAGAAGAGATTTAGGTTATGTGTAAAGAGGAAATTATGTACTCAGAGGGTAGTGAGGCCCTGGCACAGGCTGCCCATAGAAGCTGTGGGTGCCCCATCCCTGGAGACATTCAAGGCCAGGCTGGATGGGGCCCTGCACAGCCTGATCTGGTGGGTGGCTGCCAGCCTGTGGCAAGGGGTTGGAACAGGATGGATGGGCTTTAAGGTCCCTTCCAACCCAAGCCATTCTGTGATTCTAACTCATACTTGAGAGACATTTTAACCATGCTACTGAAAAGAGATATATGAGATCTCAGAATAGCAAGTTCAGTGCATGATCTCAGCTTCCTCTGAAGTGTAGATACATCTCAGTTTGCTCATTTTGTTTACCCTCCTATTGAAACTCAAGTCACTGAGATTACACCTCAGTCTGGATCCATGCGCTCTCAAAATCCAAAGATGGGTGATGCCACCAGACTGTGTGGAGGTGACTCCAAGCGGTCTTGGGATCCATTTCTCCACGCATGCATATATTTATTAGATTTATGGGCTCTGGTTGTAGATCAGGACTTTCCATGCTGGATTTACACACCTTCCCTGCCCAGCCTTAACTGCCCCTCCTTCCCCATGCCACATGGATTTAGCTGGAATTCAAGGTGCCTACAGGACACTGAGGCCAACTGATAACAGAGAGTGACCTTATTATTCAGAAACAACAAATTCCAATTTGCAACTTGCAACAGCGCACCCCAAGGGAACCCAGCTGTGCACTTGAGCACGGTCCTGCAGCCCATCCACGGGGTTGGTGCTCCACACCGTCCTGCTGCAACTGGAGCTCTTTTCACATTGCTGTCCCTCTATAACCTCAGCCCACAAAACCTGCTGCTGACCTCCTGCAGCACGCAGGAGGGAAAGTGAAGCCTGCAGGCTGGGTAAGCCCATCACCGCACCGTCCCAGCTGCCCGGGGCTGTGAGTGGGCTCAGCGGGCTCGTGGTTTGCTGCTGCTGCTGCTGCTGCTTTCGCTTCACTCCACACTCAAGCTGGGAAACAGAATCAAAAATGCACCCCACAAAAGGCTGTGTGTTTAGCAAGCCCCATTTAATTACCTGCTCCTTCACCTAACATTTAACCCTTCTTAGACCAAGATGACTGTTGGCTCTGATGTTTCCGTTAGTTGTGGCTGTATTGGAAGAAAGGAAACTTGCACGGCATTTTTGGTACGCTGGCATGACAATAAATAAATTGCCCTGCAGTCTCAGCCCACTCGTTTTTAGAAAGGAAATGACCCTGTGCGAGTGGGTGCCCACTTCTTTTACCTCACTGCTATTTTTAGCTGAGACTGAAAAATTTCCATTGAAGACCTGCTCCTCTCATTTCCTGGGTAGAGCAAACAGGAAGCTCTTCTGACGGAGCTGCAGGAGGGCTCGGCCTGAAAGTAGACCAACCTCACCTCCCTCTGGTTGCTTCCCTGCACTGCAGCACGCCGAGCACCGCCGTGATGCGCTTCGTGTGCATGGGTGCACCCCACAGGCTGGGTGGAGGCCGGCAGAGCTGGGCGGCAGGGGAGGGCAGGCTGGCAGCCCCCTGTTCTTGGCACGTGCTGTTCAGCAGGCACCCATCTAGTTGAAATCAGGCATTTCCTGGCTGGAATGAGAAAGTAGAGCTGAAATACTGGCTATTTGCAGGGGGATTTTTGAGCACAGAGGGGTGGAAAGAGCCTGCTTTGTGCCACAGCGTGCAGCAGAGACCAGGGCAGTTCTTAGTCCTTGAGGAGTGCAGGCAACCACAGCAGGTGTCTGTACAGCAACGACACAGAGCTCCACAGAAACCTGATATTTTCTTTTTTTTCTGAGATAAGTTCCATTGCACGTGGAGAGATTTCAAACTAGTAGTCATACCTCTTAAAAATTATTGCGTGTGTTCTCCTAGAGACAGTAAGAGATTGGGCACGATATTTTAATTGTGATAAATTACCACTTTTTACATAAACATTTCTTGTTTATTTGTAGAGTTGTGGAGTCTTACAGCTGTATACCTGTCAGTCAGGCTTGGGTGAGGGGCTGCTTTGCTTTGAATTACTCCTTGTCTTAGCCCTGAAGTATCAGTGGTGAAAAATAATTTAGATTTGGGGTCTGAAACCGTAGAAAATTCGGCCTTTTTTATATGGCGGATTTATCAGAGAAAACAAGCAGTTTCCAAACAGAGAACTCCCCCAGTGAATACAGCACCAAGGAGCTGCACGGAAACAGCCCCAAAAAAGGCAGTTCTGGAGTTTGGCACCAAAACACTCCATCTTTTAGCTCTCTCCTAACAAAGTCGCTGCCTGGATAGAAAGGTTGTGCCAGGAGGTTCCAAAGGGTGCGCTGAGCAAATGTGTGAAGGGTGTGCAGGATGGGATGGCTGTTGTGGATAACATGCAGTATTGTTCAGGCTGTTTCAAAGAGAGAATGAAGGGATTCAGTGTCCTCTGTTCAGCCCTATTGACAAGCCTGGCCCAGCCTCTCAGACCGTTGTAGCGGTGCATTGAAATCTGCTTCTGCTACGGCCTGCAAACAAACTATAGCAAAAATATAGGCCAAACTGAGGCACCAGTGAGATTTTTCAGAAGAAAATAAACACCAAAAAGAAGTCAACACCTGAATTGCAGTCTCTGTCTTTCCAGCATGATCCACTGTATTTCCTGCAAGTCAGGCCCTTTTCTATTCAAAATATTCTCGTTGCATCCTAGTGAAAAACGTTAAAAAGTTCAGGTACTTGCACCTTTATTGTCGTTTACCCAGGTGAAGGAGCTGTCTATGAAAGAGGGAAAGAGCTGTGTTACACAGGGGATGTGGCGAGTGCCAGAGTCATGGTACACGCTGTCAGTTGTGTTTTTGTGGTACTTGAAGCATGCTCAACACCATCAAAACCCCCTCTCTCCTCTCCTTCCCTCACCAAAAGTGTGTGGCCTGGATTATTCGGCCAGCATTTTTTTTAGTTTTAATCAAAAAGTTGCAGTAAGAATAGAGAGGGGATGTTCTAATTTAACGGCACACTGCCCAAGGACTGCTTTTACTTCTCGTGGATTTGGAATTGCTCTTAACGTTTCTTCCTCTTTCTTTTATTTCACAGTTAACGAAATTATCAGGAAGGAATTTTCTGGACTCCCTGCCAGAAATCAGACATAGAAGAAGATTTGTGAGACAACTTCTACCAAATCCTTCCATAACTGACCTCTTAGATCCTTCCAGTGCCCCTGCAACCTCCTGCTTCCTTAACTGTTCATCTCAAGGCACCAGTTCAGTGCAAGGAACAATGTATTGGCATCAAGCTGACAGCCTTGACTAAGCAACTCGCCACCTCTCTCTGTAAACATGGAAAAGGGCACCCTTCCTTTCGTCCAAAGATCACATTGTTCTCATGTAACAGAGCATCTGTCTGAGGAAACACTTCAAGCCTGCTGCAAAGTATCTAGCTATGTATGGATCCATCTATCTCAGTAATAAGGGAGAAGTAAGATGGCACTCCTGAACGCCACACAAAGCGAGGGAGGTTATATATTAGTCTTTATTTGGGTGGGGTGGGAAACAAGGGAAGAAAGAGTAATATATTCCGTAAAAGGACAGCAGCTTTGTGCAGCTCACTAACAATGACTTGCCTTCCAGGTCGCAAAGCCCTTCTAAAAAATTTTGTTGTAGGAAACGGAGGCAGCTCAAGCTCACTCTGCCTTTATTCAGACTGGGAGCAGAGGCTGTATTTTCTGACCCTGAGCACCGTGATCGGTATTTCAAGCAGTAGACGTCAACCAAATCCGGAGTTTTCGCCATTTTTTCTTGTCTGAATGGACAGGAATTTGACGGAGAAGGATGCTCACAGAGCGCCAGCGAAAAGAGCAATTCAGCAGCTGTTACACCTGTCTCAAGGTAAATGAAACCCACACAAACAGAGATGAATATGTAAGAGTCACAGTAAACCCAAAGATTTTTATGGCCGATCCTCATTCATATTTAGGCAGTGTATGATCACATCTTACATGTTTTCTCCCTAATAAATGACTGCTGTTTCTTCTCATGTAGAACCTGCTGTTGACTGGTACCTTGTCTCATGTAGCAGCTGTAATGTTTAACCACACAAGCTGCAGAGGAAAATAATTGCATTTCACAGAAGCTGTATGTTCCAAAAAAGCGTACACTTACTTATATATACTTTGTCTCTTTAGCATTGCAAAGCTACCAGCAGTTTCTGGAAAGGTTAAAATTCCATCTGAGTTAGCATGTTTGTTACATTTTGCTTTGTGCGTTTGAATACAACGTGCTGACAAATGCTTATGATGGCAAGAGATAACCGCAGCCTGCAGCCCTGCAGCTTGCAAGTTGGTAACGTTTCGGTGCATCTCTGGTACTCCAGCGGGATGAAAATGCACCCGAGTGGCCAATCCCTGCAGTAAGAGGCTGCTGCACTGTGGGCAGCAGTGGTTTGTGAGTGACAAAAGCTGTCTTGTTGTGAGCACCGAGCCCGAGCTCTTTGTAGAAAACACAGCGAACCTGCCCCGTTCTCAGCTGCTTCACAGCAAACTTCGCCAGTGCGCCCACGTGCTCACAGCAGCTGCTGGGTTATGTGAATAGCGAGGACCAGCAGAGCAGCTGCCTGGTTTGTTCCCCAGTGCTGCAGGAAAGATCTTGCATCAATCCCACAGACTTCTGCAGGAATAAAACAGGCTGCAGTGCCTTCTGTGTAGTTTAGTTATTGATCGTTAAACAGCACTTACACTGTATAGCACTTCAGATGGTTCACCCTCCTCAGATGAGCTACTTTTTCAATTGTTTTTAACCTGCCATCTTGTCGGAATCTGCCATCCGTTATGGATTTTTAATGCATTTTTATGGATTTTTCATTTTGAAAACCTTCTAATGCCAACAGTTGCCTGTCAGAAATTCTTTACTGCAGCTGAGCCCAAATGGGTCTCTTGGCTTGGAAGTACAAGAAACGGCCATCTAGCTTTCCCTGATCCAACCTGTAAGGATAAGATAGGAGAAATTAAAAAAACGAAACCAAAAATCCATTCACAGAAAACCCAAGTCCCCAGGTAACTGACAGCGACAGTTCTTTTGCTGGATTTCAAACGAAATACCAAAGAACGTGAGCTCCTTTTCACGTCTCCGGCCTGAAACTCCCGCCGCTTTCCTGGTGGCTGTCGGTAGCGCTGGCCGTGGCAGTGCCCTCAGTGCGGACGGACTCGTGCCCTCGGTCGGATGCCGCGCACCGAAGCCCCAGCGGCCTCCCCACAACGTGCAGCTGCACTGCGTGTGTTCGTGCTCTGGACTGGTTTTAATTTTCATTTTTTTGCCGCTGTCTCCCAGCGATCATTTAAGCATCCTTCTCCCCTTGTTGCTCTGAGGCATGAACGTATAAAGCAGACAAGAACGGCGTGGGCCCTTACGAGAGGCAGCGAGCGCTCAGCGGGAGCCGGGCCGGCCGAGCCCCAGCCCTGCAGGGCCCCGCTGCCGCTCCTGGGCCGTGATGGGGAGGGTCGGGTGCGTGCTGCACAGGGTGTTCCTCTGGGCAGCTTGCTATGGAGAGTGGGAGAGAGGTTTTATATATATCTATATTTAATATATGCTACAAGTGCTTTACTCGTGCTTGCACTAGCTGTATTTCCTCCTCATTTTTAAAGGCATAGATACTAATCCGGATGTGTGTTAGCGTAGGGGCATATACATGTGTATTTATATGCTATAACCACGTAAGTGTAGATGGCTATAGATATGTGTATGCACATCCATCCGTGCTTCTTCTGAACACACGTGCCGTCACAGCTCTGGGCCACGATCCCGCAGCTGGCCCCAGCCAGGGGCCTCCAGGCCCAGGCCTGCAGCGCCGCACGGAGCCAGCAGCTGGAGCGAGGTTCCTATGGTGTATGTGACACAGACTGCATCCTAGTGGCTTTATTTACTGCTACATCGGGTCAGGCTGTGCTACTCTCACCTGCTCTTACATCAACCGTTAGTTGCATAGAACAGCTTTAACCACTTGATATTTATTTCTGGAGAGAAGGAGTATCCTCGGACATAGCGTTATACATTGTTGTCTCTTTTTAGGAAGAAAACAGATATGTTACAGATATATAGCTAGGCTGAAGAACTTCAGAATATGCAGTACTAAATTATTTCCTGTTCTCGCTGAGCAGCGTTCCTCCAGTATTAATATTTTGTTGTGTAACACACCTTGCTCTCTGTCTGTAGAAGCATTAGATTAACCTCGGAAGAGTTAATTGCATTCTGTGAGTAATTTGTTCTCACTTTATCTGGAAGATAGCCATATTTGCACATGAGGGAATTCTGTCTTTCCTCAGTTATCTGAATGTTTCACCACAGTGCCTTCCTGCCATTGTACCAAAGGCCTCCAAATATATTGTCTGCAGGGTGAACAACTCTAATGCATTTTCCATCAAAGTTATACCATGCGAAGTACGTGGGGCTCATTGGAACTCCAAGTTCATCTCTTTCTTTTTTCTGTGCGTGTGTGCATTTTTTTTTACTCCGTTTTTTCCATCCAAGCTTTGGCTGCAAGTACAGGATGAGCTTCTATAAACGTCTGCATCAAATATATGAATGCGTAAAATAAAACCATCATTCATGATGTGTAAACAGACTGAGAGTGGAATGGGAGTGGACAGATAGCAGGGAGATTTTTTGGTGTCAGTTATGAGTGTTGGAAGTACAGTTTGCCAGGAGAGGAATTGCTCGTGAAGATACTTGCAATGAAATACAAAGTCCCGCTTTTGTTTTTCTCCATGAGAATAAGCAAAATGTGAGATGTGAACTGCGATGGAATGAAAGTGTCTAATGCACGTGTTTTTATTGGTAGAAAGAATGTAGAAGAGCCTTGGGTTTTGCACTTGCTTTATTTGTATCCATGTAAATATGTATCACTTCCATTCTTCCTGTAGGGATACAGCGTTTTCTGAATGTAGAATATTTCCAAAAACAGCACTATGTTATTCTCCATTGTATAAAATGCTGCTGCTTGATAACATATCTAAGACAGTTCTCAAATTAGCTAGCATGTTTTTAAAGTGTATTTTGTAATCTGTATCTTTACCAAAAAGAAGTGTCTATGCTTTTGGTCTGGCCAAATCTGCAGCGCCTTTTGGATTAAGGATTGTATTTATAAAGGATGGATTCTCATTTTTGATGTGCATTAATTCTCTATGCAATTGTTGTGGAACTGTTATTGCCCCCCAAAGTTGTATTTGATCCATTTTCCAAAGACTTCAAAGTCAGCTTTAAACACTTCAGAAGCGTGTTTCTAAACATTTCAATCTGACTTTTTGTCCCCGTATTTCTTTCCAAATTGCTTTTTAATAGAGAACAATTATCTGCCAGATGGGATTCAGGAAAATGACTCTCATCTTATTTTCAGATCTTGAATTGATTCACATCGTGGTAAATCTTACACCACGTAAGATCACCTGATGTTCCAGTTTCCTGCAGTTCTCGTGGTAGTTTACATGACACATGGTGAACTGCAGATTCCCCAGAAATTGACTGTTCTCATGGTTTACATCTCGATGATTTCATACGTGCACGCGTGAGGCATCTCACAATGACGCATGGGAAATTATAATCCTTCATTCATCTCAGTTCAGGATGAAGAATCCACCTTTTTGGACATTGGCATCTGTCTTTCACGTCTGCTACTTTAATCACTGCAGCAGGTGACAGCCACTGATAATCTCTTTAACTACCAGTCAGTAATTAATCCATTATGGTCTGTTTAAGAGTTGTTTAGCCATTTTCCTTATTCCTGGTGCACAGAAAGTAAATAGATTGGGACCTAACCAACATCGCAATACGAATTTGAAGTGAAGATGCTGACATTCCGATAGATCAAATGAGCGGTCACCTGGGAAAGAAGTTAATGTTGAAGTTTCTTTCCAACAACTCTCTTAAGGTAGCCAAATGGGGCAGAAAGTTCTAGAATGGCTGAGTCACAAAGTGAATAACGCTCAGTGTGTCTGCAGCACTCCAGGCACCCCCAGCTGTGTGCTGGAGGAATGACCAGCCATTCTTCAAGAGCTCTAAGGACTGAACCGCCGCCGTTGCGGCTTTGCTGCCAGCCCCTGTACACAGGCAGCGTGGCGAGAGCTGGGGACGCGGAGCCAGGGCTCTGGTCAGGCTCAGTGGGGCTGGCCTGGCTGGCAGCTGTGATGACGAAGTGTTCCCCCGCCTCAGGACGCCCAGGTCTCCTTGCTGAATCCCGACCCCCCGTGTCCAGGCAAATCCCTGTTAGCAGACATTCATGCAAGTAAGCGATCATCTCTCAGATCATTCTAACAGATGTCTTTTTATTCAAACTCTTTGTTCAAAAGCCTAACTTTAACAACTGAAAAAGAGTTTATATCACTTACATTCCTACAACAACATGGTTAACCTCCAATGTAATTTTTTTGCTATCGTCTGTAAAATATTTTTATATATTGCCTGTACTGTGGTAGTTTAGCAATAAATGAGAGGATATCATCTGCTGCATGCGTGTCGGGTGTATTCTTAAACACCTTTCTCTCCCTTGATGAACTGATGCCGAGGGGGCGAGTCACCCGGACATGTCCCCCGCACCCCCCAAAACACGATGACGTGCATGGGGCTCTCGGAGCACACAGTGCTTCCTTGGAAATGAGATGCCCAGCAGCCCTTTCAATTAAGATCCCATTACGTTTCTGTAGATGAGTTGGATTCATACAGCGATTCCTTAATGAACTTCATTTGCTGTCACTGTCTGCTTTCCCTCATTTCATTTCCTACCCCATCACTGCCACCCCAGCAAAAAGCACCAGACAATCCGCACCAACAGGTACTGGGGCTTCCCTCTCCTTACAGCATTAATTATAATAATGAGTAAATGTCCTCCCTCAGCAGTATATGGTTTTTAGAGACGGGGATGTGCTCTCTTTAATATTTCTTCATCTAAATCTTCATTCTGCATTTCTCTACTGGAGATGCTCAACGATGTGTTTTCGTACCGCTGGAAGGGAGCCCAGAACCCATTGTGTCTCAGGAAGAGTCGAGTTTATACAGCGTACAATTAAAGACATTTACCTTAACAACACCAATACTATCCTTTGCATTTAAAAAACAGAGATTTCAAACCATATTTGATGCATCTGTTGGATACAGAGCAAGCACTTTGCTTTGCTTATTTGCAGAAGCCTCGGAGAAGGAGCCATGTGGAAGTTCTTAACTCGCAGTGCCCCGTACAAAGGCTGGGAAGCTCATAAACCAGGAAGGCTTCGCCAACAAAGAAGCTGTTACTGGCTGAGGGAGAACATTTTATGATGAGCAAATATATAGCACACAGGATTTTAGCTTTATTCAGCGACAGGAAAATTTAAGTAACTTAACCTGGAAATTCCACAGCTAAAGGCTGAGAACTCGAGCACCTGACCCGATACTCTGGCTTTAATTTATACCTTGGGTCCAAATGAAAAGACTGCAATAGAACCCCAGATTTTCAGCCTTAGCAGGAAATTTCCTGGATTTCGTAGACTTCACTCACTCCTTTATGCCCCTTCAACACAGCTGACTTTTTTTCCCAGTTTTACTTCTTGTGGTAGCAGCAAAGACCAATTCATGTTTCTAATGAACATCTGGGTTTCGTATGAGAACTTGCTTGTTCGCGTGCTCAAGTGTGTAAATACGCGATTTACAAGTTCTTTTTTTTTTTTTAATACGGATGTCATTTACTCAATTTTAGAAGCTGCCTTTCAGCTTCATGCCAGATTCTTTTCTAAAAGCATCACCACTGAATCACTCAGGTGGCTGCTCAGAAGCAGTGTGCTGCCACCCACCTGCCCTGTCCCAGCCCTGTCCTGTCCCTGTCCCTGTCCCTGTCCCTGTCCCTGCCCTGCTCAGCCGGGCAGCACGCAGCAGCGCGTGGAGCAGAGGCAGCAGCAGCGCCCGTCTGCCCCGTGGATGCACAGACACCTGTTTGTGAGCTGCTGCCTGTTGGCCACGAGTCGCAGAACTTCCCGTGGCTTTGGAATGAAGCAGACTCTGAGGCCCAGGCTTACTGAACAGGGCTGAGACTCGGAGTGTCGGTTTCTTGAGAAGCCAAGCTAAAAGCAGGGCAGAAGTCGGGGCTTCCCTTTGGCCTTTTGCCACTCGGTGATACCGAGGTCCCCGGTGTGACCCGCTCCCGGGTACGTGGTGGGGATGGAAGATGAACGGTCGGGAGGGTTTCTGTCGGCCTAAGTAAATTTGTCATGGGTGCTTTTTGTAACGCCGCTGGAAGCAGCGTGAGGCACCGAGGCCTCCGCGGGCGGCAGACGGCATCGGCACGGAGGAGCGCTGAGACCTGAGGCCGGCAGCGGCTTAGTTCCCCGGCTTTCATGTTAAAGGGAAGGGGAGGGACACAGAGACCTTTCTTTCCTTTCTGAGTTGCAGTGGCCACTGCACAGCTCACTCTGGCATTAGTGGCCAAGTGCCTTTCTTTCCTTATTATTTTTCAGTTTCCCAATTCCAAAACAGCTGTATAAATCAGGATCCTCACTGGCCATGTTATACATGGCATTGCAAGAAACCATTTTGGCTTCATTTACTTCTAAAAAGGCCACATAATGGAAGAAATGGAGAAATACACGTAATTGAACCATGCCCGTGTATCTTACATTTCCCACTCTTTCTTACGGGAAGGGGCTCGCTAACGCTGCACCTCACAACGGCACCGCTCCCCCTGCGCTGCGGGCTGGGGCCGAAGCAGTCTGTACCAAACTGGCTCTTTAGGCGGCTTTTTATTTTTTCAGAGCAAGAAGAGCGCACGGGGCCGTGCGGCGGCGGCGGCCTGAGCGGAGCGGAGTCCCACTGCCACCTGCAGGGCAGCCCCGCACCGCTCCGCTCCCGCAGCCGTGGCCCCGCCGCGGTTCCCAGCCCTCCTTCCCCAGCCCTCGCAGTGCCACGAGCAGACGGGAGTCATGGCTGTGCCCCCTATTTCGTGTGGAAACCCGTGGTTTTCTGTCTTCCACGCAGCTCGGGCCGCCTGGCACCGCTTGGTTCCCTGCTAGGAAAACAGAGCTGCACCGGGTCGAGCTCTGCCGCCGTGCTTCATGCAGGCGGCGATGAGAGTGGGTGATGCCTCTCCTATTATAAAATATTAGTGAAGAGCCGCAGCAGCTCTTTATTAAGCCAGTGTTTGCACAGCTGCTGTGGCAGTGGGAGACTTCCCAGCCATTTTCTGCACTGCGTTCCCAGCACTGCGTGCTCCCATCAGCCAACGGCCCCGTTTCACAGATGGGAAAACTGCCCCGGCAGCGGCCGGCAGCCTCAGCTGAGCGGGTGGGCACCGCCAGGCACCACTGCGGGTCCTGAGCGCCAGCACGGGAAGGATGGGCTCCGAATTCAGCCCCTATGGTTCCTTTGGGTCACAAAACATAGAGTGGGTTTAGCAGCAATTAACCTATCCTGTAATTATCCCTCCTTTCTCTAGAAACAATTTGAACTAAAAGTGTTTTTTGTAAATAAAGAGCTACATCTAAACACGATCCATTTGTATTCATTATGGTCCAGGACAAATCTGCTCTCCTAAAGCTCTATCAGATAAAGGTAGAGCTTGCTGGCCAGCCTGACCTGAGGCCCTCTGAAATAAGGCTAATGAGGAAGGCTGAGCTGTTTTTTTCTTATCTAGAGAGATGGAGAGAGTTCCACCAGGAGAACATAAAGGAATAAGAGGGATTTGCTGGACGAAA